>NC_065555.1:27631773-27933585 GCF_022605725.1 Anthonomus grandis grandis
CCAGTGGAGGATCTTAGGAGACAGACCTCAGGTATTGCCGAAAGCCCGCCTGCAGGCCCATAGCGCGCAGGTGGCCTTCTTCATTCTGGTGTCTGCATGATCGTACCAGGAGAGTTTGGGATCTAACTTGATTCCCAGAAATCGAACTGTCCTGGAGTAATGCAGCTGCACCTAGAGATATAACAGGGGGCGTGCCAAAGTTACGTCTCCTCGTGAATAGTAGGAGCTTTGCTTTTTTGGGGTTAATCTTGAGACTCCCCGAGAGGCACCATATGTCCACCATACGCAGGGCTCTCATCATAGGACCCCGCATTGAGACGGCGTCTCTCCCTGAGCAAAGGATTACCAGATCATCAG
Organism: Anthonomus grandis grandis; assembly: GCF_022605725.1. Taxonomy (NCBI): domain Eukaryota; kingdom Metazoa; phylum Arthropoda; class Insecta; order Coleoptera; family Curculionidae; genus Anthonomus; species Anthonomus grandis. The sequence goes on from NC_065555.1 coordinate 27,632,131, forward strand.
CGTAGGTCTGTGTGTATAGGCCAGAATTGGTTAAAAGATTTATCAGGCTGTCGACCACAAGGCACCACAAGGTAGAGGACAATACTCCTCCCTGCGGGCAGCCCCTAGCCGCCAACGTTTCGACAATCTCGTTGTTGAGCTGGGCAGATACATGACGTTTCGAGAGCATGGCCTCTATCCAGCTAACCAAACAGGGTTCTGAGCCGCGGCTCTCGAGTGCTTGGCAGATTAATGCGAAAGGGGTGTTGTCGAACGCCCCTTCAATGTCTAGAAACGCACCCAGACAGGCCTTGCCACTACCCAGAGCACCCTCCACTTTCCTCACGAGGTGGTGTAGGGCCAGGTCCGTGGATTTGCCCGCCTGATAGGCGTATTGGTGCATATGCAGTGGTTTGTTGACCACTGGGTCATGAAACATGGTTGGGATGCTTTCCTTAAGGTACCGATCAATCAGCCTCTCCATCGCCTTCAGCATAAAGCTGGTAAGGCTGATAGGTCGGTACGATTTGGGATCTGTAAAATCGCTTTTTCCCGGTTTCGGAATGAAGACGACTTTCACTTGACGCCATAACTTTGGGACGTAGCCCTGAGCAAGGGACGTCCTGAATGATAACTATGTATGGGGTTAGTACTTCTAACCCGTTTTGCAAAAGGCATGGATACATGCCCGGAGATTTCGCGTCTGGGTTTATCTGGTTTGGATTTACCTGTGACTGTTTTACTAGAATCTCACATTCAAATCATTGCTTGACTTTAAATATCTCTTTTACCTTATTAAAATATCGTTTTGTTTTTTCAACAACCGGACTTTTATTTAACGTTCCTCCAACCCCTAGACAACGACATAAAAACCTACATGCATTTCTGAGTCACGATGCATCAGTACAGCAAATTATCACGCCTTTTTTTGTTTACATCGTCAAAGTCACGTACGGCAGAAAGCTTCTCAGCTACTCTTTGCCTGTCCTAATTTTTATTGCGTATTGGAGTTAAATCCTTAGACACACTTTTGAGTAATGCTTGGATAAGTGGAGTAGAACTCTGAATTCCCAACAGTAGTTACAATGGAGTCGCTCCAGTTGACTTTTGAATAGTCGAATTTAAAACAAGCTGGATTTTCTGTAACCCTCTCGGCCATTCTGATTTAATTTGGCTCTCACTTTTCAAAAGATTTCTTATGATACGCATATAGCGTTCTACTTGACCATTTTCCCTGTGTACGTCAGGTGTCACAAATGCCGTTTTGTGGAGAGAATCTTCATGTATCGGTATTTGGTGGAACCCCGAACTCATGTCCAGAGATGTGAAATTACATCCTTTTCCAAGTCTTTTCAATTGGTCCTCTATTAATGGTAAGGGATACCGGTCCTTAAAGGTGATATGATTTAACTCGCGATAATCCACGCACATCCTGTATGCCCCATTTTTCTTTTTGACTAGCAATACTGGACTCGCAAATGGTGATTGACTAGGTCGTATGATTTTGTTGGTCAGTAGATCTTCAATGATTTCACGAATTGTCTGCCTCTCAATAGGCGCCAATCTGTAAGGTGAACGGTGAACAACAGCATCCTTTGTCAGGTGTATCTGGAAGCTCGCATTGTTAACTGCACCTACTTTATTGCGAGATGTAATAATGCCACTGAAATCCTGAGAGATTGTTTCAAGATCCTTTCGATGCTCGTTATAGGAATATCAACACCCGAAATTTCCGTGTCTCCTGAGAATTTTCTTGAAGCCTCAATGGTAACATTTGAAAGACTTTTTAAAGTAATATTGCAAGGAATTACTTTATTTTCAAAAAAATTTAAAAATTTTTCTGACATTAAAGATAAGTCCGCTTCCACTAAGGCCCGAAACGTTTGACCATCAATGACGACTTCCGTTGAACCGACAGTATTTCCCATTGAATACAAATTTATATTACGGCGTTTCTCTATTCCAGCTTTTGTAAAACAGTTGGTAGCATTATGGCCCTTTTTGGCGCAAAAACTGCAAGTCTCGGTGTTTTGCTGAGATGTACTCGGCATATTATCTTGTCGGTTGCCAGGCATCAGGCTTCTACTTCCTAAAGAAAATTTAGCTTCTTTCACACGACCATTAGCTTTGATATGACCAAGTTTTCCACACGAGAAACACTTTAGGAATGCCCTTTTCAGAGCCACTAACCTGTTTTTCGGACAACAGGTAGGTTTTTTTACCAGAAGACGAACCAGCATTACTTTTTTGTGATTCCTCGTGACGCAGTGGTTTCGAAAACGGTTTTTAATTGGAAGGCCACTAGTAGGCCCATTTGCATGGTCAGAGACAGACATAAATGGTTCTATGTTTCAGAGATGGAAGTTAATTCAAAAAATGAAGAAGGACTTCTGGAAAGTATGGTCAACAGAATACCTAAGTAGACTACAAATGCGATACAAATGGAAAGAAGACAAAGAGAATCTGAAAATAGGGAAAGTAGTGCTTATCAAAGAAGACAACATTAACCCAGCAAGATGGCCATTAGCGAAAATAACCAAAGTGCACCCAAGTGATAACAACAAAGTTCGAGTAGTCACCCTCCGAAAAGGAAATACGGAAACAAAAAGGGCAGTAACAAAATTAATCCCGTTACCATGCGAAAAGGAACAAGACTATCATCAACCCGCAGAGACAGTAAAAAGCAATGTAACAACATCAAGGAACGACCCAAAATTTCAGCGTAGCCGACATCCAAAACATGGAATTACGCTATTAAACATCCTGCTATGTTTCACCATTTTTATGCCAACAAGTGGGACAGCAAACTATGCAATCAAGCAACCCGCGAAAGGCCTATTTATCGAGCATTTGGGAACATCCAGAATCGAAAGAGGAGAATTTAGGCTTCAACTCAATATCAACAAAAGTCGAATTGATGATGACATTAAAAAGGTCTCACACGTAATAAGTCGATTCGAAAGCCTACGTGAGGAAGCAAAACAACTTTCAACAGCAACAAACTGTCAAACATTGGCACACCATCTTCTAGATAAAGAAAAAGAGATAGAGTTGTTTAACACTGGATTATTTGGAGTTCGTCGCAAAAGAAGAGGACTTTTTGGCCAATTCCTAACATCGGTTTTTGGAGTAAATGATGAAGTTTATAGGGACATCGACAGCTTACAGTCGAATCAAGAAGAACTAATTCAAACTTACAAACACCAAACCAAAGTAATGATCTCTGCTATCGCGTAGATCAATGATACAGAAGTAAAAATGGAGCAGCACATCAATCGATTCCAAGAGAAAATAAGCCAAAGTATGGAAATCATCAATAAGGTGAAAGGGTATGAGCGCATAATAGACAGTAATGAAGTTAATATTCATATCCTTATGGTCTATCAGCTGGCATCAAATTTCATAGCTGAAATAAGTGGCTACTATTTAATACTGTTCAAGATACTATTTGAACAAGGATCGATTTTCACCATCTTATCACCAGCCCATGTACACAAAATTCTTCAGAAAGCCAACGAAAAATTACCATCTCACTTAAAAATAAGGCAGGTACCCATAAAGACATCGCTACAAGAAGAGGGAAGACAATGGGCAAAAATTTTTACACATTTTGCCATTGAAGATATTTCCGATTTCAACCTCCTGAAGGTATATCCTACAGCTCTACACGTTGAAAATAATTCCTACTGGTCTCTGGACATACCTAATGACATTTTGGCTGTAGACTACAACAATCAACAATACTTTGAGCTATCACACAATGAGTTAACAGCATGTATACATCGAAGCAGCCATTATTTATGTTCGCCGACAACAGTTAGGAACATAGACGCCAGTCCAAATTGCGTCATTGACGAAATATATCAACGACATCAAGGGAATTCTTGCAACATAACAAAACATAACCTCCACACGACTATTTGGAAACAGCTTTTTACTCCAAATACATGGATGTTTATCTCTCCAAATCCCATAAGCATCGCAATCACGTGCAATGGCATACGAGAAGAAATGGTATTAAACACCACTGGTATAATTCAATTAACCGAAGCATGCATTCTAAAAACAAAACAAAATAATATAATTGCAAACCGATTTGATACCGTTCCTGTTGTTTCTAGTTATACAAAAACATCAACATTTATTAATGTCAGCGACCTACACCATACAGAAACAAACACAATCAGCAGTTTTTCGAGAGAAGCCGTGTTCAAGGTATCAGATGACCTGACTAACCTTTCGATTGACGAGCAGCGACTAGACCAGCAGCTGGAAGACAAGATATGGAAGAAGGTCACACTCCACTCCTATACTGCAGGGGGCTGTACTTTACTGATCATCATCCTAGTGTCTTGCGTATTCCTATGGGTTATTAAAATTAGACAATACAAGCAACGAGAACCCAGACATAAGACCAGAGAGACCGAGATGGTAGAACTCCGACCCTTAAACATTCCTCCAGCAGAAAGCAGAGAGAGCGGGGAATATGTCTAAACGACATTTTTTAAATATTTTACATTTTTTGGTAGTTTTAAATATTCATACATATTTATATAAAATTGTTTATGTTAGCCGGTCAAGGTGTTTGCGATGGATTTTAAGCTCACGTTTGCTATAAGTTCGCAAGGTCGAAATTAGTAAATAGTTAAAATAATGATTACGATGCTCACCTTGATTTGTATAATTACCTCGAATTGTTATCTTAAGACTGATATAAATAGTTGTTAATTTTTGTGAATAAACCAGTATTGAATTCTACAATCAAGTGGTTCTCTACTCAACCTATTACGGCCAAGCCACCCTTGCCTGTAAACCTATAGTGAGGCTGCTATAGGGTAATAGGGAATAAAAAAAGGTTTAGGGAGAAGCCCTAGATCTTTTCAATGACAAAAACACTAGCAGATCAGAAACACTACGACAATTGGCAATTAGAGCACTGTTACGCACGTCCAGTTCAGAAATTCCATGTACAATCAACTCAACCAGATCAGGCTCACTCCAATTAGCACGCACACTTTTCAGCATACCAGAATTTTCATGCACATAATGGTCATAAGTATTTGTACAAGAACTTGTAAACTTAACAGCCTCATCTAGCATACGGCCTAAGTTTCTTTTTGGAGGGAAAGCTTCCATTTGCTCGACTCATTAATTTCTGGTCTAAAGTACAGTAAGTCTACCGGTTCACTGGACTTTTGCGACTGTAGAGCTTTAACTAGCTCTGTCACCAGAGTCCGCGCTGAGTCACCTACCTCGAAATCCATTTTTCAAAACTTTATCCACACACAAGCTTCAGTAACAAGTTTTCCAATGCACCACTTATCGCGAATTGTTCTTATGGAAGTTCCCAAGTTTATTGGCACGTAAAGCAACGAAAAAGAAACACAAAGTCGAAGGTAAACATTGTTACGTTTATTACAATATAATAATTAATACAGAAGTAACAAATAATTCCCGATTCCTTTTTACATTTCAGTGATTCAACTTATTATAATCTCCTGAGGGGCGGCGCACAGTGCTTCGAGTATATAGGACCTTGGGACAAAAATCAGTTACTTCTATTGGGCTAAGCGCAATGCTCCGAAACTTATGCAACTTTGCACAAATAAAAGGCCCTTTCATTGAAAGAATTTAGAGAATTTAATATCTAATGTTACAGGGAAATATGCGACCAATACATTAAGAGCTGGACAAATAAAAATGTTGCTTTACTGTTATTTTTTTATAAAAAAACTAACTTGCCCATTTACCCTATGAAAATTAAATTATTTACTTAACTTTTAATAACAACAATACAATTACATAACAAATTTAAAGTACACGATATCTATAACTTCCATAAGTGTAAAAGTTGATTTCTTTTTCGTAACCTTTAGTATGCTGGTATTTCTTACGAGAGAAATTTAGTCCAAAAAAAACTATCACTATACATATAATGTATTTAAAACATTAATAAAAAGGTATATATACACAACTACAAATTTTTCTTTAAAGGAAATACGGCAAAAAATATTACAGATACAAATAATAAATGTAAAAAGTGGGAAAAAATAACTCCTAAACTTAAAAGCAAAAAATAAACAGTACTAATACTAAGCATGAAAATGCTTTTAAGTTTTATGTGAAAATTAATCTAATCAAAACTAAAATTTTGTTTGTATTTTAACTAAAACTGAAAACTATAACAAAAAAATCTTAACTTAAAAAAGATATGGAAAATATGTACACATATTATATATAGGTTTAAGAAAAATTATTCTGAATCAGAATTATCGCTAAAATCACTGCTGACAGAATCTTCTTAATTTATGTCTATATCATCAATTAATGTCCTTTCCTCTCGTATAATATATTTTTCGACTTCCCGGTTTCGATTCTCATTTTTCTTTGAAGTGACTGCTTTGCGATGAGATAATGGGCTCTGATGTTAAAAGTAGTATTTTTAATAAATCCATATTACATTTTGTTCTAGAATACTTGCGGGTGTGAAATAATCTATATTTTCTTGCCTCTTTATGCCTCGCTTCTAAAGCATCCTCGGAAAGTTGTCCTATAAGTAAAGGAAATGAGTCAAGTATTTCAGATCCGTGTACCAGAACCTTATGCCTACTTGGCATGTAATACCAATTATATAAATCTAAATATAATTGTTTAGTCTCATCTAAAAGTTTCTTAAACTCTAGTACCTGAATGTGACAGCCACTAGAAAGAGTTCCAAGAATAAAAAGTTCCAAGTCGAAAAATTTATTATAAGACGCTTGTCTATTCCTGTTATTTCAGAGCTTAAATCTGGATTGTAAAAAAAGCGAGCTGTATTGCCATCGTTGCTTGACCCGTATCCTTGCTTTGGTTTGTCCACAATCAGGCCTATTTTTTATTTAAAATCTGACTGTATTTTCTTTTTGTTGTTTTCCACTATTTTCTTATTTTCTGCTCCTTTAACTTGCCAAGATCTTATTTGCAATCGATAACTAATGTGAAGTAAGCACTCAAAAAATCTTATCCAGCAGTGTAATATGGACAAACCAAAGCTGTAGTTTTCTACTTTTGAAGGACGGTTGGTATTTGGCAAACTCATTTCTTTCGGACTTCCACAGATGATGCATCTGGATATTGCGTTTGTGTCAGAGAGAATATTTGCTACACTACCATCCATCATAGCGAACAATATTTTAAATGATACTATACAAGTAGTTCCGTTTTGAAATTTTAAAATAAAATTATTAAGGTCATTAATTTTATTTCTGCTTTGATTGGTGAAGTGAGCTTCAACTTGAGGCAAGGGATTGCTCAAATTTAAAAAGGAATGGATTTTTTCATAAATAAATAGTTTTGAATTTTAATTCCGATGGCCATGTCTCAAAAAGATCCGCTTTCTTTATTGATTTGACATCCTCTGAAAAAAAAATATTTAAAGCTTTGTCGCAGACTGACGCAGATAAACTATATACGAAATGATAATATATAAATGTATTAACAATAAAATGTAAAAACTACAAATGGTTTTAAGAGGCTTTTTTTATATGCCTTTTCAAAGTTTTAAAAATTTAAAGAGAGATATAAAATAATTGCAAACTACTTTTACATTTATTATGGTTAAATGATAAACGACTTTTACATTTTTTAATATATGATATTAAAGTACATACCTTGTTGTACACTGTCCATGTTTAAAAAAGATTTCAACTTTTAACCGCTTGTCTTGAAACACTAACAAAGTATACTCAAGTTTTAATAACAAAAAGGTACTGGTCAACACACGAGATTTTATTATTTTTGGCGCAAATATTTATAAACAAAAATGCTATTTGCAATAACATTTTTGTGGAATAGTGGCTATTAGTTTGTGGTCTTTAAGATAAGGTATTTAAATACTTCTGAAAAACAAGTCACTTTTTCGATTTTTGTCCATTGGTCGAAGCACTGTGCGGCGGCTCGACAAAAATTCCTTATCAGATGATGAATTACGATTTTGTTTTTGTCGTTTCTTACATTTCATTTCAAGTTGGTTCATACTGTTGTAATATCCAGTTTAAGGGATTTTTAGTAACCAGTTCTACGCATGGAAGGAATGAACAAAAAACACTTTGAGGAACATTTTACTACATTCTATTACAGCGTTCGTAACTGTCCAACATCGACCTTTAATAGTAGCACTCTCTTAGTTCTGCTCAAAACTAGTTCACACTAATACACTGGAACCTAATTACCTCAATCATATGATGTATACATTCAATGATCAAACATGCACACTCAGACATAAACTATCTAAAATATATTAAATAATATTTCATAATAACTATTCCTAAAGTAAACCTATAACAAAAGCTGTCCTACATATTAGGAAATAATTAAATACAATTTGTTTAGACTAATGTTAAAATATGTCCTAGATCTATGTTACATTTATTGCTCCACCTATTACACTGTAACCCAACGTATTTGAAAGAATTAACTCTTTTAACTTGTAATTTGCCCTGTGTTACCGATTAAGTGCGAAATTTGGGTATTTATTGGAAAAAATGCAAGCTTGCAATTGGAAAAAATTTAAAAACTTTTTACGACCCTTACATGTTTGACTTAAAATGATCGAAATTATCATAACCTAACCTACACACCCCTATACATACAAGTCCACTTATTTCAATTGAATATATTACAAATGAACATTTGACACAATTATAACATACAATTTGTAATTTATTAATAAAAATATATTGTATTTCAGCGGCCCACATAGGAGTAGGTATTTCGGGCGAAGAGGGAATGCAAGCAGTTTTAGCATCGGACTACTCTATTGCGCAATTCAGGTTTCTCGAACGTCTTTTGTTAGTTCACGGACGGTGGTCGTACTATAGAATGTGCGCCTTTTTACGTTATTTTTTTAACAAGAATTTTGCCTTTACGCTCTGTCATTTTTGGTATGCTTTCTTCTGTGGATTTAGTGCACAAGTGAGTTGATTATTTATTTTTTATTGAAACAATTTCTAATTTGGGATTTTTATTTTTTCAGACAGTATTCGATCCGATGTACATATCTATTTATAATCTTTTCTACACCTCTCTACCCGTATTAGCTTTAGGGATCTTCGATCAAGATGTAAATGACAAAAATTCGATAGCGTATCCGCAGCTTTACCGACCGGGACACCTTAACTTATTTTTTAACAAAAAGGAGTTCTTTCGGAGTGCATTGCAGGGTTGCTTTGTCTCCATCGCATTGTTTTTTATTGCTTTTGGTAAGTTAATTAGTCGCTTTATTTAAATATATTTTTTTCATATTTCAATGTACTTTTTAGGCACTTATTATGATGCAGTAGCACCCAACGGACAAGGTCTCTCAGACTACATGTTGTTTTGTAGTATCACTGCGGCAATTTTGGTCATCGTAAATACTGCTCAGGTATACCCTTCATACTAACAATCGTTAATTATATATTTAATAGGGTATTGCGTCACTATTAAAGAAATAATAAAGGCTCTTTAAAGGGAATAGCATGTCGAATCGAAAATCCCATCAATAATCTTGAAAGACTTGTAAAACCCCCGATAAACAAAATTATAATTTCTCGTTTTGTTTTGTCAAACAAAGTACTCACAAAGTTATATGGAGTCACAATCAGTCATTTTGAGAAATAAAATTTTATTTGAAAAAGTCATTGAGGAGGAAAGAGGAGTTTTTCCAAACCAAGTTCATTAAAAAAATATAAATTATTACAATTTTCTTAATAATAGAACAAATAACAAAAACTGTGATTCTATAAAAACAGTTTTTCTAAAAATATAAATTTAACAATAAATAATAATATGTATAATTTAAATAATTTTAACAATTACACAGGGCAACAGTGAAGTCAATTTTTTATAAGACTAGTGTGCTAAATACTAAATCAATATCAGATTTATAAAATTGTCTTTAATTTTTGAGATAGAGACTAATTAAAATCTGTATTGTTGTGACGAATTCATAATGAGTTACTTATTATATTGGGTATTACGTCACTTATAGCAAAAATCAATTTAGAAATTTTTATCTCACACGCTCAACAATTGAAAAGAAGAAGAAAATAGACTTATTCACGTATTTAAAAGAAATATGAACTTAAATCTGTAACGATATCGTTCGATATACTTAGAAAGAAAGAAAGAAAGAAAGAAAATGTGCTATATTACGTAAGACAACAAAATCTTGTGTACAAGCATCCTAAAAACTAAAATACTCCAAATTCACTTTAAATTTCAAACAAACATAACATCTAAAATATTTTACCATAAAATTTACACACATAATTAATTATAACAAAACAGATTGAAAAAATAAAAATAAAGCACCTTTTTGATAAATTTAATTAAAAAATAAGTAAAGCTGTCAATAAAACAGAATTTAGAGGAAGTAAATTAAATTATTTAATAGGAAACAAAACTAAAACACTAAAATGATGTCAGAGCACAGGTCAAAAGGTATCATTAAAAAAATCGTCAAGGCTGTAATATGCCCTGGATAATAAAAGTGATTTTAATTTCTTTTTGAATTTCTTAACTTCTAAAATTTGTCTGATACATAGAGGAACATGGTTGTAAATTTTTTTGCTAAGGTATATAAGTGAGTTCTTGGTGAGGGAGGATGTAGGGATTGGTAAGGGAAAATCGTTAACCTGGCGAGTCATATGACCAGTGTTAGAGGGAGGTTTATGACATTTATGAATAAGAGTAGCTGTTTCTAAGATAAAAAGAGAAAAAAGAGTTAGGATTTGTTGAGATATAAAGAGAGGTTTACAAGAATCTCTTAACCCAGCGGAACATAGGTATCTAACTGCCTTTTTTTGACACAAAAATTATGTTTAATAATCCCTTGTTGCTTAAACCCCAAAAAGGCAAGCCATAACGAAGATGGGACTCAATAAGAGAAAAGTACACTGAACATGCAACTACCCCTCCCAGCTCATGACCCGCCATTCTTACTGCAAAGCATCCAGAGGATAATTTTGGTGCAAGATTTAGGAGATGATCTTCGAAGCGAAGGCGACCATCAATGGTAATACCAAGGAACTTACAGCTTTCTTTGTTTTGCAAGGGGGAGTTTTCATCATGTTATAGCGGGGTAGCGAACTGCTGCTGCCTGCACTATGTAAAATAATGCGGGCAAGTCTAGCCACGGCGCATATACCAGAGAGTTGGAGGGAAGCAAAGGTAGTATTTCTACCAAAGACGGGACGCGACTCCTATGCGAAACCTAAATCCTTCCGACCAATCTGCCTTACATCATTCCTCCTAAAAACAGAGGAAAAGCTCATAGAAAGGCATATCAGGGACAATGTATTACGGGTCAACCCTCTACATCGACACCAGTATGCCTACCAAACAGGTAAATCTTGCGAATCAGCGATTCACGAGATAACCCAGAGTGTCGAACAATCTCTGAACAACAAAGAGATCGCACTAGGAGCTTTCTTAGACATTGAGGGAGCATTCGACAATACATCATATGACTCAATCAACCGTGCGATAGCAGCACGAGGAATACATCCCATGATTGGCGGCTGGATAACCCAAATGCTAAATCATAGGAAAGTAGCAGCAAATCTCAACAGCACAACGGTTAAGGCCAAAGTGTGCAGGGGAACACCGCAAGGGGGCGTACTGTCACCGCTGCTGTGGAACCTTGTATCGGACAGCTTGTTGACACGACTGGAGAGGCAGCTTATCCTCGCTATAGGATATGCTGACGATATAGTCATCCTTACACGAGGGGGTAGTCAGGCTCATGTATTCTAAAGAGCCCCGACTACTGTCGAGCACTGGTGTGAGGAAGAACAACTAAGGGTAAATCCCACAAAAACTACTCTGGTTTCCTTTACCAAAAGAAGGAAACTAGAGCCCATTAGAAACATAAAATTTTATGGAGAAAATCTGCGACTTGAAGACGAGGTCAAATATCTAGGTATAACCCTGGATAAAAAACTCAGCTTCAAGAAACATGTAATCCAGGCTACAAATAAAGCCACGAAAACTCTTATGTACTGTAAGAGAATGTTCGGTAGATCATGGGGACTGTCACCAAAAATGGTACATTGGATGTACACGACAATGGTTAGACCCATCATTACATACGCAGCACCTATATGGTGGCATGCGGCAGAAAAGAGGACTGTAATACAGATACTCAACAAAACACAACGAATAGCATGTCTGGGCATAACAGGAGCGATGTCAACAACGCCGACTGCTGCCCTAGAGAACCTGATAGGACTAAGCCCGCTACACTTAGTGGTACGGGCTGAAGCTATATCGGGGGCGAAAAGACTGCTGTCAAATGGCGCAACAATCCTATCGAAAGATGGGCACAATGCCTTATTTGACAAGATACAGGACCTTGGGCGCCTGGCCCTAAGAACAGACAGAACCAAGGTCACATACCTAGACAAACCTTTTGTCATCAAAGAGAAAAGGGGACCACTGGACGCAGAAGCCGACAGGCTCAGGCAAAGAGGTTACTCAGTATGGCACACGGCAACCAAACGATCCAAGATCGGGGTAGCTGTGGGCATGGTGGAGGACGAACAACAGGGCAGAGAACTTATGCTAAACCTGGGCCTGGAAACAACAAATTTACAGGCAAGCATAATAGGAATACAAACCTGTGTCCAACTGATGAGAGAAGGGCTGCCAAGAGGCAAAACCTTTGCAATTTTCACAGGAGACCAGGCTGCAACACTTGCACTACAACAGTTCGAGACTAAGTCAAGGACTGAGGACAAAGCTGCTGGGAGGATCTCAGGAACCTCGCCGAAGCGCAAAATAGGCCAGAGATAATCCTAGCAGAGAATATGGGCAACAATAAGGCTGTAAGAAGGACTATCCAACTTGCAACCCAGGGAGCCAGCAACAGCCTGGTAGGCCCTGAACCAACATGTTATGTCTACGATAAGACCTGGAAGAGGAAAATCGGCAACTGGCTAACAAACCAGAACAAATTCTACTGGGAACAGGAGCCACAAGGCACCACCCAGCGGTGGAGTTTTGGTGGGTATAGGACGAAACAGACTCGACACTGAGTCCCACACTACTGGGGGCGGCACCGCGTAACCAGTGTTCATAAAGAATTTCTCCACCGACCCCAAAAAAAAAAAAGGGGGAGTTTTCACTAAACATAAGGCCCTGAACGTCACACTTAAATCCCATAATAAAGGTTTTGCCCACATTAAATACAAGCCTGTTTGCTACACACCACTCCGATAAAATCTTAAGATCCTTAAAAACCTGGGCTCTAACATTATCAGAATCTCTATGATTCCATAAAATGGTGGTATCATCAGCAAACTGAACCACTTTGCCCTGCAGTTTTAATGAACCCAAATCATTTACATAGAGCAAAAATAATAGTGGTCCTAACACTGAACCCTGAAGGTACTCCAGTTTAAAGGGATCTGGAATCGGATAAACATCCAGATACTGCAACTCTTTGGGTACGATTAGACAGATAGGATTCCAGCCATTGCAATGCCACACCTCTAAAGCCATAATTATTGAGCTTAGACAGCAGTATTCCATGATCTACACAATCAAATGCCTTGGATAAATCGCAAAACACTGCCGCCGCGGACTCTCCAGAATTTAAGGACACATAGACACTCTCCAAAAAGCCGAAAACAGCGTCATGAGTCCCTTTTCCCGTTTGAAATCCAAACTGATTTGCAGATAAAATGCAATTATGTTGCAAAAAAGATAAAGTTCTGATTTTTGCAAGTTTTTCAACTATCTTGGAGAGGGTAGATAATATAGAAATTGGACGGAAATTACAAGGCTCACTCAAATCTCCACCCTTATAAAGAGTTATAACCACTGCCTCCTTCAAACATGCTGGAAAGATGCCATTATGAAAGGAATTGTTTATGGCAGAAGCTAAGGCATTCAGCGCTGAGTCAGGCAAAAGAAGTAGTAATTTTGATGATATCCCATCAGCTCCAGCTGATTTATGTTTTTTTAAGCTTTTAATTGCATCTCTAACGTCAGTAAGGCTAACAGGATAAAATAAAAAAGAATTTTGAACTGACACTTGTTGAATATAATGCAAAGGATCAATATTAGTATTCACATCCTTGAGCAAAAAATGAGGAATATTACAGTAATAATTATTTAAACTATTTGGTCTTACTTCTGGTTCTGAAACTTTCTTGTGAGAATGCCTGAAGTCATTTATAATTGACCAACATTCTCTCTGCCTATTTGAGGACAGATTTAAGCGATCACTATAATATTTAACATTTGCTGCTTTTATCGTCTTTCTGTATAGACTACGATATTTCTGATGATAAAGAATAATGTTTGCATTAGTTGTAAACTTGCACAGCTTAGCCAAAAAACGAAGGTTTTTAGCTGAAGTTCTGCGGCCTGCTGTGACCTATAGTTTTCTATTTTTCATTTTAAGCCTCTTTTTAGGAAAACACTGATTGATCTTGTCACATAGCACATGAAATAACAAAGTAAACGGGTCAGGAGCCATTTCAACTGCATTCCAATTAACCAAAGCTGTAGTAGAAGAAAAAGCATTAAAATTTGCTCTGCTGAAAATTCTTCCTATAGAATGAGATGAAGGAAATACAGTGTTGCATGGAATCCTAGCGAGAATGGCTTTATGGTCAGAAATACCAGATGAGAGTACTCTACATGACACATCATTTAAATTTGAACACAAATAATCAATAGTAGTTGCAGATGAGGATGTTATACGTGTGGGTGAAAGAACATGCATCTTCAACTCATAAGATTCCAATATACTTAAAAGGAATGTATGATATGATGGCAAGCTTACATCAGTGAAGTTAATATTAAAGTCACCAGCCAATATAACTATGGAGTGTAGAGACAATTGGGATAATAGAAAATCAAGTTTGTCCAGGAACATACCAATATCTCCTGTGGGTGGTCTATAAACACAAAGAACATATAAATTAAATCGCTTACAAAAACAAAGGGAGAATTCAAAAACCTTCTCCAACAGAAAGCTATCATACTTATTAATTTTACAGAAAAAAGCTTCAATTGTTTGTTTAACTAAAATAGCTGTTCCTCCATGTATGGAGTGTTGCCGACAAAAAATTGATATAGGAATATAATCAGATTAGTAATCAAAACTTAATTTAATTTAAGTTCAATAAGTTTTAAATACAATAATTTACTTGAGGTATAATAGATTTTTTATATAACTAGGAGCTGAGGTTCAATCTATTAATCTCTGAGCTCGTTTCTTCTTTTTAATATCCTACCTAACTTTGTTATGAATATTACAATTAAAAAAACGATAAAAAACAACAAGAAGACCTACTTACTACTTTTTTTTTAAATACCTAATTTGAACCAACGAAACGAGCTCAGAGATTAATAGATTGAACCTCAGCTCCTAGGTATATAAAAAAATCTATTATACTTCAAGTAAATTATTGTATTTAAAACTTAATGAACTTAAATTAAATTAAGTATATCGAACGGTGTCGTTACAGATTTAGGTTCATATTTCTTTTAAATACGTGAATAAGTCTATTTTCTTCTTCTTTTCAATTGTTGAGCGTGTGAGATAAAAATTTCTAAATTGATTTTTGCTATAAGTGACGTAATACCCAATACAATAAGTAACTTATAGAGACTAATAACTATTTTACTGAAAAAACCTAAATAAAAATTTCAATATATTTAGGAAACAAAATTATTGACCTCTTTTTTTAAGAATGATACTAAAATATTAACGGCTATAACTCCCAAAGAATTTAGATAAAACTTTTCCTTTGGGAGATATAGCCGTTTATATTTTTTATCATCTAACAATTCAATAATTTTTTATCAAAAAACTTTCGTTTGTAACCACCATAAATCGATTTAGTTAATCATTCTTAATACCTGGAGAAAAAATTATTAAAATTTCTTGAGACTTCTAGGAGATACCGGCATTATATTGATAAAATAACAACGGGCGCGGACTATAAATAAGTTGTTGGTAAACGACATATGCTGCGTTCTCGATTTTCGTTGTTGGATTATGACCCAACAGCACAGCTTCACACACATTATTTTTGCGGTGTTTATTGGTTCGAATAAGCGAAAAATTTAACAATATACACTTCCGCTCAAAAGTATTTGCCCACATATGACTGTTTTAAAGTTATAACTAAAAATAATAAACCCATCAGTTATTCTTATTAAACGGTTTATTTATAATAAAATGAATATAAACAATACATTTTTCAATTTAAGAAAATCAAATTTTGGATTCATCTACATGTCCGCCTCGATTTTTATAAACAGCTTTTTAGAGTTTCGGTAGGCTTCTAATTAATTCGTCCAAAGTTTCCTGAGGTATCTTGTGCCACTCTTCTTGGATGATCCTCCACAAGTCTTCTTTTGATGTGGGGCATGATTTTCGCACTTGTCTATCCAGTTCATCTCACAGTAATTCGTTACGATTGAGGTCCGGTGATTGTGGGGACCATACCATAACTTTCAGAAGATGTTGTCTTTGTAATTGACCTAAATATTGCTTGCACAATTTCGACGTGTGCTTGGGGTCATTGTCATGTTGAAAGATGAAGTTTTCCCCAATTATTCGAGTACCAGAAGGAAGTACATTGTCACTTAAAATTGTTTTGTAACCCTCTTTTCGAAGAATTCTCTCTATTCTAATTAGATCGCCCACTGCAGATCTTCCGAAACAACCCCACACCATCACCGAACCACCACCGTGTTTAACTGAGGCCACCGTACAGTTCTCAGAGACCCTTTCATTGGCATAACGGCGAACAAAAACTTGTCTCTTCGTTCCAAAAACCTCGAATTTCGACTCGTCACTCCAGAGAACTTTCTTCCAGTCATCAATGGTCCATTCTTTGTGTGATTAGGCCCACTCAAGTCTTTTCTTTTTATTAACATCCTTCAGTAGCGGTTTTGATACAGCTAAACGACCTGTAAGATCAGCATTATAAAGTCGCCGTTTTACTGTCGAAACACTGACCGCTTTTTTACGCTCCTTGTTGATTTTTGCTGTGATTTCAGGAGCGGTAAGGCGTCAATAGACTTGCGTTTGCTTGTAATTATAATATTTAAATCCTCCTTCGAACCTTCCCGATCGAGGTTTGTTGCTAATAGTCCCTTCTCTGGTGAATTTCCTAACATTATAATCGACAGTCCGCCTTTGAATTCCCAAATCCGTCGAAATTTGACGGTTAGTCTTTCCAGCCTTATGAGGTCCAATGATAATACCTTTTATTACCGATAACTCTTTTGTTTTAGCTATTTTAAAGGATGTTGAAAACCAGCAAAGAAACGGTGACAATCGTCAATCAGCAAATGAAATTATTTACCAATGTTACACAAAATCAATTGTTGAAGACTAAACCCCTTTAAATGTTTCAAATTTCATTGGAAACGAGCTGTAAACAGATTAGTTTTTTAGAAGAAGTGCATATTTTTACTACATTGTTTGTTATTTGCAAGACTATTTTTAAATACTCAGTGTTTTTCAACGAACCATAGTTGATAGGTATGCTGTTTAAGCATACAGTCAGAGAAAAACAAACCACCGAGAAGCGACAAAACCCGCATTTACCGTTGATTTTCTGGGGTCCAATTTTGGTGCCCTTGAGCGGGCTTAAATGACTGGCGCTACATATTAAGTAACGGAGAAAAATCGTTTTGGTAATTTAATAGTTCCGTACACGGAGAGAAATACGACAATTAATAGATTAAAAATTTTATTGGGAATTTGAAATCAAAACTATTACATTATTTTACTGTTGGTATAGTTAAGTTATAGGTATACCTAAACTATACCGGGTGACACGGGAAAAAGGGAACACGCAACAACTTTTTTATTTTTCGTCTTAGTTCTGTCATAAGGAGAATTTTTTTCGGCAATACTTTGCTCGGCCAACGTTGCTGGTTTCATAATTGCAGGCTGTATTAAAATATCTAAAAAGAAGAAATATAATAGATACAGAATATATTTTTATGTGCAAAATAGGGTTTCAAGCATAAAATTAATATTAGTTAGTAGGTAAAAATTATAGTTAAGTTAACCCATCAGCTAACCTGATAGAATTTTTATGTCCTTTTCCTTTGAGACTTTTTTTGGCGGTCCATCCTCAAGCTGTTCACCTTCACAAGTCCTTTTTGTGGGATTAGGAAATAATGTTGATAACGTGTTAGGTAACAAACGCTTTCTTGAGGGCCCTGCACTATAAAACTTCTGATTAAAATGGTACTCACAGAGCTTATAGTTCCTGGTAAGTTGTTCTCTAGGTATCGAAAACAAGTCTGTTCTATAGCAAGCTGCCATCCATAACTTGGCACTGAAAGTCATAAAATTACACGTTTAATTCAAAAGCTAAATTTATGTTTTTTTTTTTTTAATGACTGCATAGATAAATACCTCTAATTACTATAATTACGAATTTAATAAAAAATAAATAATGAATTACTGTAATTACGAAAAACAAAAAAAGAAACAACTTATTTTGAGTGGAAACAATTAAAAGAAAAGTTGAACTTACCGATCTTCTTCCTGCGGAAAAGCAAAGAAAGAAACACCACACCCTGTCTTTGAATGACATCCACGAAAAGCACAGGTATAAGGCATAATATAAACGTTTTTAATAAAATAAAGAGCACAATGACAACACACACAAAAAATAAACACAGAGAAAAATTAAGGCAACACTTGACTAGACTGAACTAGGCGTCGAATATTACCGGACTAACCGACGGCTGGCAGGGGACCGGCAATAAGACAGGTATACCCATGATACTAATACTCGAGAAGATAAACCCACGCGCATGAGATGAGCCTATCTCTCTCGCACGCCTGACGTTTTTAATACATGTACAATAGTGACAAATGTGGCAGAGTTTATTAATTTATAATAATTAAACATTTTTTATCATGGTGTACTGTGCAGTGGTGGGTTGTTCAAGCAACAACAACAAAAAAAGTAAGGTAGTTTCGGATTGCCGATTCTTTAGACTTCCAAAGGACAAACAAGTTTGTCGACAATGGATTACAGAACCATTTTAATAACACGTCTACCCATAAGCAATTTAAAAAAAAAATAGATTATAGATACTTAAGAAAGTGAAATTAATTGGTTGTATGTCATCAATGGCATCATGCATTTTCTTTTGGCATTTACTGGTAACACTATTATTACCAACAACCAATGGGTACTCATATGTATACTTAGCGCACACAATTTTATGAAAGTTAATTGTCACAATAGGCTGTATATCAATCCTCTATTTTTATTTAATTTTTTTTACAACATAATAAAATATGTACATAATATATCACTGATATTTTTCTTCAGAGGCATTCGTTTAAAGTAAAAAAAAGTTAAATAAAAACCATAAATCCTTTTTTTTTGGCTATAAAGTATTATTAATTTATTATTAATTAACAAGCCTTCAGACGTTTCATATTTTGTATATTTATTTTCAAATTAAAATACCTTAAATAATAAAAATCGTTTTTTAAACCTTTTCCAAAACCAAAACAGGCATTTATATTATATAAGGCTTTACTATCCTTGCACGGATCCACGAATCCTACATAATATTAAGGAAATATTTTACATACTATTATAATAATCATAGCATATTTCATATAACAAAATATAATAATACTTAATAAGTAATGTTAAATAAAAAAGGCTTTAAAATACTGCTTTTCCAACCGACAAACAGAATTTTTGTCATCGAGTGACGTCATGCGCAAAGTCACACGAAATTGCATCGCCAAGTGGGTTTATCTTTCCAGTAATAGTATCATGAGGTATACCAAATAAGCTCGCACATGCGCAAGAAAAATCGGTCCCGGCTTTGCCCCTTCTCGGTGGTTTGTTTTTCTCTGATACAGTGCCGGCCAAAAGTGGAGAAACTTTTAATATTTTTATTTTTTTCTTATAAAAAAATAATTCGAAGTAATTGTAAATAATGTTTATGGGTATATCTAGTATTGACGAAAATAATTAGAAAAACAAAATTGAAAACAAATAATTTATTACAAAATATGCAAACAAAATTTATTTTCGGACAAAAATGGAGAAACTTTTTATTTTTATGACATAATTATGTTATAATACAAAATGTGGATAAAAGCACACTAATACTTTGTGGCATAACCGTTATTCTTCACAACTTCACTACACCGTCTTGGCATAGATTCAAGAAGATTGTGTATAATATCTCCGGAAATTTTACTCCATGCTTCTTTTAGGACTTGGAATAATTCGTCTTTATTTCGGAACTTATTCGGATTTTTTTGTCGAACTTTTTTGTCTAGGTGCTCCCACAAGTTCTCGATGGGATTTAAATCTAGACTTTGAGCTGGCCACTTCAGAACTTGAATTTGTTGAGAGGTTAGGAAATTTTTAACAATTTTAGAAGTGTGCTTGGGGTCGTTATCATGCTGGAATTTCCAAATTAACGGCAAATTATCCTCGGCGTAGGGAAGCATATTATTCCTTAAGATGTCTAGATAATATTGGCTATTCATGATCCCATCTATTCTCACCAGTGGACCAACGCCATGCCCGGAAAAACATCGCCACACCAACACATTATCGCCTCCATGTTTGATTGTGGGAATAGTGTACTTTGGGTTGAATTTTTCATTCTCGGGACGTCTAACCCATCTCATACCATCTGACCCAAATAAATTGAACTTACTTTCATCTGACCATAAAACGTTTTTCCATTGATTATAGGTCCAATGTAAGTGTTCTTTTGCGAATCTTAAACGAATTTGTCTATTTTTTGTTGACATGAAAGGTTTTTTTACCGATCTCCTGGCTTTTAAGTTGGCGTCACATAAACGTCTTCAAATAGATCGAACTGAAAGGGAAATGCTGAGATATGCCTTTTTTATATCTTCGGCGGAGAAAAATGAATTTCTTATAGAACATCGTCTAATTAGCTTGTCAGTTGCAGATGTTGTTTTTTTGGGTCTACCTGGCTTAGAGATGCTGGCAGTAGTGCCTCTAGTTTGCCACAATTTGATTTGTTCACAAATAACACTTTTATGAGGATCAAGTTCTCTAGCGATTGTTACTTGTTTCACTCCCGCATTGTGCTTCTCAATTATAAGTTTTTTTATGTGTTCAGATAAATTTATACCTCGAGGCTTTTTAATACTAAATAGGCTTCTTCACAATCGAAAACGAACTGCTTCAAACGAGACCTATTTAATTTAAAATATTTAATACAAAAAGTTTCTCTATTTATGTCCTCAAGTAAAAAAAAAAAACATTGTTTACTATTTACATTCCTGTGATAAATATTCAAACTGTTTTGGTATGAATTTATGGCTTAGCCTAAGATAAACATTTTTAATACATGGTGTCACAAAAATTTTGAATAGATTATTAAATTATAAAATAAATTAGAAGTTTCTCTACTTTTGGCCGGCACTGTATATGCAATTTACAAAAGAGATACAATCTAAATATAAGATTTTTGTATCTAATTTAAAATATTAAAAAGAATACATGGTGGGCAAATACTTTTGAGCGGTAGTGTACTTGAATACACATTTTTATTAATATTTTCCGAAAAAAAAAATACGGGAAAAAGCTTAATTTTGGTATCCAGCACTCAAAAGATACGTCACAAATATGTCGTCTTTTATAAAATTCTAACCTACAAGGATGATACCTAACTCGCCTGTGAAAGGAACGATTTGAATTTCCTTTTTCCCAATATACAGGGTGTTTCGGGAGGAAAGGGAAATATTTGGGAACATATTCAGAAGGTCAAAATAAGATAAATTAACCCATATGTTTTAATCCGATTCTTAACTGTTTCTGAAATAATCGGCTCTAAAGTTTTTTTATAAATTTTTGAAATAATTACGTTCTTGTATTTCTAACTCACTTTGCAGGTATTTCATCATTGTTTGTTATTACCTATTTTAATTGACTGGTAGTTTTGACAAGCATGGTTGTCAGTTTGATTGATTCTGAGCGTTTCAATTTAAAAAGAGCAAATTTCCATTACGTAATGCCTCACACATTTACCCATAATGCGTATGTTGAGATGATGTTCGTGTATGGTTATTGTAATGGTGGCGTATTACGTGCTGTTGATGGATACCGACGTCGTTTTCCAAATCGAAGAATTCCTAATCGAAAAGTTTTTCAGACATTTTTTATAATTGCTCAGGAAACAGGAATGTTTCCAAGCGTAAGAATCAATTTTGAACGAGAAGCGGGACTAAATGTGGAAAATGAAGAAAATGTTCTGGGTATGGCTGAAGAGAACCCGGGTGTTAGTACGAGGCGGATTACAAAAGAACTTGGATTAGTATCACATGTATACATTTGGAAGACACCTAGGAAAAACGGTTTTAAGCCTTTCCATATTCAACCGGTTCAACATCTTCAAGAGGGTGATTCTGGCTTAAGGGTTCAATTTTGCGAATGGATTCAACAAAATCGAGGCCTACACAAATACATTTTATTTAGCGATGAAGCTCATTTTACCCGCAATGGAATTAATAACCGACACAATGAACATAGTGGTCAGATCAAAATCCTCATGCCACGTTTGAACGACACTTTCAACATCGATTCACTATTAACGTGTGGTGTGGAATGCTAAACGACCAGTTGTTTGGTTCTTTTGTATTAGATGAGCGTCTTATTCGAGAAGGATATTTGCGCTTCTTGAAAGATTATTTAATACACATGTTGGATGATGTTCCGCTAATTGTTCGATACCGAATGTATTTTCAGCACGATAGAGCCCCGCCTCATTTTAGTTGTCGAGTGCGTAATTTCTTAGACAATCGTTTTGCTCATCGTTGGATTGGTAGAGCAGGATCTCAATTTTGGCCACCGAGGTCACCAGACTTAAATCCATTGGATTATTGCCTCTGGGTGTGGATGAAAGCTCTAGTGTACGAAACAGTAGAAGGACTCCACAATCAAATTCGGAATGTTTCAAATATTATTAAAAACAATCCCCAAGCAATTAAACGTGCAACACGAGCGCTTAACAAACGTGCTGCAGTTTGAGGTTGAGACAAACGGTTGAGAATCGGATTAAAACATATGGGTTAATTTATCTTATTTTGACCTTCTGAACATGTTCCCAAAATATTTCCCTTTCCTCCCGAAACACCCTGTATGTGACGAACTTCAGACTTCTATATCATTTTCCAGCAAAAAGGAAGTTTTATTATTAATTAAAAAAATCCACTGAAATCACTCAAAATATCCTTTTAATACTAACACTATACGAAAGGTACACAATTAAAAAGTAAACAACGAGCCCAGTTGCCAATTACCTTTATTGAGAGAATATTTCTGGGCGATATTTAATTCGTTGTCATTCTGTATGGAAATTGGAAATTGGATTAAAAAAATCCAAATTAAAAATATTAATTGTTCAGTTTCCGCTAATTACAATAATTTATGATATCACTTTATTTTCTTCTGTTGAGTAATTACTGGCAAAATGGAATACTAGGCATCTTTATCAAGAAAATATTCCCTCTGCCCTCTATGTTGCGTTCAATCCAAAACAGCCAATGTTTATTCTAGTGTATTCAATTTTCTAAGTGTTAAAAGTATATGAAAATTGGGGGATGCATCCCAGAATTTTCGAATTTTCGGCGAACATGACAATATTGCCACCACAACCGCCTTTAAATACGCCAGTGCCTGACATTAGATTTTTTTGCCATTAGAGTTCATCCTTAAAATTAGTTACCCTTTACCATTAAAGAAGTGGCAAGCTCGTGGGGATGAACAATATGTCACGAAAAAGTGAAAAGAAAGACTTCAGAGAAATTTAAAAGTCAAACTTACGCAATACATTTAGTCCACTGTATCGCCCCACAGAAAAATATCAGTCGAAGGATCAAAATTAGATACCTTCCCGACCTATCCAAAGATTATACACTGCATCCCAAAAGTTAAGTCAAAATTCATTTAAAATTCAGGGGTGCGTTCGAAAAAAAAAACGCTCGGACCCGCATGCGCATTTTTGTACGTGAAGTTTGTATATACAGGGTTGCTCAAAAATAAATTACGACCATCAACTTCATTTTTTCAAATGAAAGCACCTTTTTTTATTTCATTTTTGAATTTCGCGTGGAATTCTACGTATGTTTTATGCATCATGTCCTATATCTAAACTCAACGGTTATCGAAAAAAAGACGACCAAACATTATTATTGAAGTTCACCTTACGAGTCACCTTATCTCTGAGAATTTTTATACAGAGCAAAATTCCATTCATTCATGCTTTTTTGTTGGTGACCATGTATTTTCATAGAAACTGTATGACAGTTGTACGCCAAACAGATATTGTCAAGTGTGAAGTGTACGAGCAGAGTTGCGGTTTTCACAATGGTAAAGTTAACGGAACGAGAAAAAATAGAAATTCTGTGCATGGTTGGGTTTGGTGATAGAACACGTACTCAAAGAGAAGCTGCTTAATTATTTAATGAAATCCATCCTGATTGTCCTCCGATATGTCAAAAGGTGGTGAGTAGAATAGAGGCTAAATTTAGAGAATTCGGTCATGTTAGAGATCTGCCGAAATCTGGTCGTCCTGCTCGAGATGAAAATGAACAACTTGACGTTTTGCTTTCTTTGGAAGAAAATCCATGCACTTCTCTGTCGCAGATTGGGGCAAATTTACACATGGCGAAATCTATAGTTCACCGAGTAGTTCGGTGTATCAAATATCACCCCTACAAAGTTATTCCTGAGCAAGAGTTATTTGATGACGATTTCGATAGGCGAAATGAGTTGTGAACGCTTACAAAACATGTGCAATCTAAATAATTTAGTAACAAATAAGTGTGAACAGACAAAATTGTCGATATTGGACAACAGAAAATCCGCATTGGATGATGGAGGTAAACACCCAGTACCCTCAAAAACTAAATGTGTGGTGTGGAATAGTGCGGAAGAGTAATAGGTCTCTTTTTCTTTAAACAGACTTTAACGGAACAAGTGTATCTCGATTTTCTCCAATTTGAATTAGTTCCAGCATTACTAGCTTTATTTCCAAATCCATTGGACCCAGACTATCCTGACGAAGAACTAATTTTCCAGCAAGATGGCGCTCCTCCGCACTATGCTGCCACTGTGCGTACATTTTTGGATGAAACCTTTCCCAATCGGTGGATAGGAAGGAGAGGACCCATCGAATGGCCTGCTAGGTTGCCTGACCTAACACCAATGGACTTTTTTTGTGGGGATACCTCAAGTCGAAGGTATTTGTTAATAGGCCAAATAATCTAGACAACTTGAAAGAGAGAATTCGCAGAGAACTCCGCGCCATAACTCCGGAAATGATTGAAAATGTGCAACGAGACTTTATTGATCACCTTGGACATTGTCAAGTCGTGAATGGCAATCATTTTGAACATTAAACTTAATTTTTGTTCTTTTTTTATTTGTTACATGAATCGTCTTTTTTTCGATAACTGTTGACTTTAGGTAAAGGACATAATGCATGAAACATACGTTTTCTTTCAGATTCCACGCAAAATTCAAAGATGAAATAAAAAAAGGTGCTTTCAATATATAAATATATAAAAGTAATATGCAAATACTGTCGAGCAACTAAACTAAATTTCGACCTCTATGAGATCATCCTCATGACAATATAAATTAGTTGTCTGCGTTAATAAATAATATAAAAAACATAAACAAATATAGATAGCTTCCTGGCAAATGTATTCTTTTGGCATTTATTATTTATTTAAGAATGGCGCAATTATTTATGAATTTGTCACTTAGAAATTGTTGTAATTATAATTGATATATTTTTTTAACCTTTAGATCGCCATGGATACTCAATATTGGACCGTCTTTAATCACGTGATGATCTGGGGCTCTCTAGCATTTTACTTCATAGCTGACAACTTTTATAACTACGTGTGTAGCGGACCTTACGTCGGCTCCTTGACCAAAGCGATGGCGGGAGCCAATTTTTGGTTTACTACTGTCCTGGTTGTGATCATTTGTGTGTTGCCAGTTTTGGCGTATCGCTTTTATTTCGTAGACGTGTTCCCAACGCTCTCTGACCGAGTGAGGCTGAAGCAAAGACTGGCTCAAGTAAGTATAATAATAAAAAACGTCACCTACGAGGACATTTTAGCCTACTTAGCTTAATATAATTTAATCTAACCCTCTTAGTTATTATGCACCAGATAGTCAAAACGAAATAGGGACAACTATTAAAAACACTCGTAGTTTTATTAATTTTTGAATCACCTTGGTAAATTTTTACTCACTCTCAAAACATCCTATATACAGGGTGTTTCCTAACTACGGTACAAAACTATACAGGGTGAATCGTTAGGTCGTTTTATGAAAAAAAGTTGCTATGAACGTATGTCGGGAGTTGCTTTGTTTCTGAGATACAGGGCGATGAAGGTTCAAAAAAATAACGGTATTTTAAAAATACTATAACTATCCTTAAACCGATTTGGTTGAAATTTGGTGCAGTTATTTGAAGTTATAAGACGCTTATTTAGCTGTAACTAGATTGAAATTATTAGGTCCAGTGGCGTGTCAGTGGGCACCACATGCTTATTGTTGAAAAAAAACAAGGCCAATAATTGTTTTGCAGCTTTTTATTTATTTTTGTATTTAAGCAACTAAAAATACAACTTTTTAGTATCTTATATTATCTTCATATCTGGCTTTGTTTTCGAAAAAAAAAATTAGTATCTTTAACTCATTCTAAAAATTATCCATGGACGACAATATGAAATAAAAACCAATTAATTCAATAAACAATTTCGACCTTAAAGTAAAAGAGCAAAATGCCCACCTTCTGTAAAATAAACGACTGCAAACGATTTGTCATTGAGTGTCTGACACGCTCAAAAATACCTGGAGTATCCCTTATAATATTGCAATTGACAATTATCCGATTCCTCAAGTCATTCACATTTAGAACGGGAGTTTTATAAACAAGAGCCTTCAGATGGCCCCATAAATAGTAATCCAGGGGATTCATATCAGGACTGCGAGCCGGCCAATTTTGAAGTCCTGCACGTCCAATCCAGCAATTAGGGTAGATGACGTCGAGATGCTGACGAGCAAGAACACTGAAATGAGCTGGAGCCCCGTCGTGCATAAACCACATGTTGACTCTTACTTGTAGGGGTACTTCTTCTAATAAAGTGGGTAAGTGGTGTTGCAAGAAATCCGTGTAGGATTCACCTGTTAATCTTGCCGGTAAAAAAAAATGGGCCCATTAGGTAGTCACCAATAATTCCTATCCAAACGTTCAGCGAAAATTGTTGCTGAAAATGAGTTTCTTTAATAACGTGGGGATTTTCGTCGGCCCAAAAATGATCATTGTGGAAGTTCATAATAGCATTTCTTGAAAAATTTGCCTCGTCCGTAAATAAAATATTTGGTAGGAAATTATTATTGTGTGCCATCGTATGAATCAACCACCTGCAAAACATTAATCTTGAATGAAAATCCCGAGGCAGTAGAGCTTGTACACGGTGTATGTGATATGGATGCAGGAGGTTTCTTTTTAGAACTTTCCAAACGGTTTTTGAACTGACTTCAAGCGGCAGTGCAATCTTCCTGATACTATTGGAAGGATCTTTTTCTATCGCATCAAGTATAGCTTCTTCCAGTTCAGGCATTGTTATAGTTTCTGGTCTTCCACCACCCATATTTTTATTAAAATAAATGAAAACTCTTGTGTTTATCAATAGAAAAGAAAATTGACGCTTCCATCTGTCAAATATTAGGGAAAATAACAAATATATACCAAGAAACCTAAATCAAATCGAATAAAACGAGTTTAGCCGACGATTGAAATTTAGAATCACCCTTGTCGTCACGACTGGGCCGCGATCGAATTCGAAGTCGTGATCGCATCGAGATCGAGTCGTGATTTTAGAATCCCAGCACTGGGTTATTCTAATGACGTTATTCTATTCATATGGGACATGAATGGACGAAGTGAGTGATTTAGTGCGTGATAACACCCTCTTCGTGATAAAATTTGGCTTTCCGCCACTCTTAGTGAAAAATATATATCCAAATCCACCCATTTTGCAAAAAACCCGACTATTTTTCGTTAGTTTTAACAAAAGCCGCTAAACTGCAGAATTACCAAACCAAACTGCAGAATTACCAAACCCCAGTTTCACATAATCTTGCATGTAGTTTTCTAAATGTTTTTGCACATGGATTTACTCTGTTAGGATATCTGTCCTGGTAAATTCTTCGTGCTTCTTCCGCATTTCCATTTGCTAATCCATAAATAAAGTGCATGTAGGTCATTTCATGGTTAGTAAAATTATTCATGATGGAGTAATGAATCACTGCTAATTGACAGCTGAATTTTACTTATAGCAATTCTATCACTGTCAGCTGGTCTCCAAAGCAGGTAGGTACAAAGGAGGTACTTGAATGGACTTGCCAATTATTTGTCATAAGAAGCAATGTATTTGTTATTTTGTTGTATTTCAAAAATCTGATAATAAAAATCGTAGAAGTTGAATGTTTATTATCATAGTAAACAAGACACAAGAGACCAAAAAGTCGTGCATTGGAGGGTGGACATTTTGCTCATGTACTTTACGTTTTGCTTTGCTCATGTATTATACGTTCATAGGAATGCATTTTTTTCATGAAACGACCTAACGATTCACCCTGTATAATTTCGTACCGTAGTTAGGAAACACCCTGTATATATATATATCCCGAAGGATAAAATAAATGTTAATGTATTGGGAAGACTTTTTGGTAAAATAAGACATTTAAATCTAATGGAAGTAATGCGGGCAGTTGTTTTATATCAAGAAGGTTTTTCCATTAGAAGTATTGCTCGAAGACTTCAAGTAAATCATTCCGTAATATTAAGATTAATCAGGAGATCTCATGAGTAAGGGTAGAAGGCAAAAAGGCTAAGGCGCAAAGAAAAAGGCTAACAATACCTCGTGAAGATCGTAATTTGGTGAGATCTGCTACACAAAATACAGCAAGGACAGCGCGAAACCTCGTTGATGTTCATTTTAATGCTACAGGGCGGTGCATATTAACACAAACTGTAAGAAATAGGCTTCATGAAAGTAGTATGCGGTCAAGAGTTAGAGCTGTTAGGCCACAATTAACCAGAGCGCACCGAAGAGCCCGCCTGAATTTTTGCCGCAATCATTTAAATTGGAACATGGAACAATGGAGCCACATTTAAAAAGTTATATTTTAGAGTTTTGGTGTAATATCTACTGGGTGTAGAATTAAATGCAGCCTCTTTACTCCCCTATATCTGCGCCAAAATTAAGGATATGTATTTATATTTAACAACATAGGAAAATTTTATTAGACATATAGTCTTTTTAATCTCACTTGAATGACGATAAAAACGATGAAAGCGTGCCGACGAAAAGCCCGAGGACAGTTTTAAACCTACTTCTTTTCCCAGAATTATCTTAATAGGCGGTGCACTAGCAGCATACTATGCCGCGGAGGATTTGCAAAGAGACCGCCCGATGCAGGTCTGCGTCGACATCGGTCCCCAATAGCAGATCAATGCCCATGCCGCAGCAAAAAAATTGCCTTTATTTTAATTGGATTATTTTAAAGCATTGGCGTATCGTAGTTATATCGTAAATTAAATAAACTTAATAATATAATATATTTAGATGAAACATGGTTTTACGCATGACGTAATTAAATACCGTTGGGTTGATAATTCCACGTATTGTGTTTTGAATACGCCATGCACAATAGGCAAATGAGTCATTATACTTTATGCGGAAAGTACAGAAGGATTTGTTAAAAATGCGTTACTTTTGTCTGCTTAAAATATTTTTCAATCTTCAGCTGATTCCCTTGAAGATATGACTGCGGCATTATTTGAAAAATGGTTTTCTAATCAGCAACATTATCTAACATTTATCCAAATTCAGTAATTGTTATGGATAATGCATCTAACCATTCAAGAATGCTAAATAAAATACCAAATACTAGTTTCAAAAAACAATATACATATAACTTTTATGAAAATTAAGGACATTCCTGTTGACGACAAAATCCTATTCAAAAAGGGATTAAGGTCTTTCATTAAGATACAAGAAAAACTAGACTCATGTAACTAGAGAACCGCAGCATATTTTTGCACTGATCTGTGTGGATATTGAACAACTGCATCGCTAACACGGTGAATATTTTGATTAGTGCGCACATTTCGTACAATTCCAGAAGGATGAATAGTTTCAATCCCATTCTTCAAATTTATTTATCCAAGAATTGATGAGATTGGTACTAGGTGCTGCACTGACGTTGTAAAGAGCATAACGAGCACCCAACCGACGTAAAACTGCGATGTAGGAATAATTTAATTTATAAAAGCTATGGACATAAAACGCACGTTGTTGGGCATTAAATCGATTCATTATTGCATCTGTCAATTCCGACAATAAATTTCGGATTGCTTGATCTATTGCGAAAAAGTAGGCAATTTAATATAAAAAGGTATTGTATAATAGGTGAATTTTTAAACCACATTGTATTTTAAATTAAACCTTATGTCCCTAACTTAAAACATTATATACCGTTTAAACAACTCATGTAAGCTTTACAATAATACATTTTAATAGTATCAATTCTAAATCTGTTCAAAACCAAAAACATATTTAGAATTGATAAAAATTCCGTCAGATCAAAGCAATTGAAGTTAATTTTGTTAGTAAAACTATTATTAAAAAAAACTGAATTGAAACTATGAAGATAACTTTATTATATTACCCACCCGTTTTATTTTAACGGCACGCCTCTGAGGGCGGCAGAATTCAATATATTTTTTTGCGGTCGCTTAATATTTGGCTTCTTCAAGTAAGAATAAAAGGACCATAACATCAATTAAACTATTCCTCACCTTGTCTTAATTATGTCGCCTTAAAATAATAAAAAATTGAAATATGCTTTAGTACACCTTAAACACATTTCTTGAAAAATCAGTCTATGCTTGATACTCTTGATTGTTTTTTAAAAAGTTGGTATGGGTCTAACTAAAATGCTGCGTTTACTATACAGAGTGATTGACGACCGATGGTACGTAAACCATCGTATATGGGAAACGGAACGTAGCATTTTTCTAAAATTTGGTAGCCGTAATAACAGACAATGTTCTATCGGTCTAAAATGTTTTCAGCACTGCAGCGTTACCGCTTATATAGGAAAATGGCAACACCTTTGATTTTTTTAAATGAAACACCCTATATTTTTAGATATTTTGATTCCCTGATTTGTTCTTAGTCTTTTTTATTCACATTTCTCCATACCTATCTTTAGCAGTTTTCGAGAAAAAAAAATATTTTGTTTTGTTTGAGAAACTGGTTCCTGATCTGTAGATATGTCCGTGTATTAACTCAAACAAGTATTTTTAATTTTAATATAATATTGTGTTTTTTTGTCTATAAAGGTATTTTTATTTTCAAGTATGCTTACATCTTCTACAAACGATTGTTACATATTTCATATCTTCAGCAATACAATCCTATCACCATTTTTTTTATGGTGCTTTAAACCATATTCTTAACCGAATAGATATTTATTTTATTTTAAAAAAATCTAGATAAATAGTATATTTTTTCCTAGATGCGATGACATGTTTAGAAAACTAAATGCTATATATTCAAAGCGCAAAATCTACGAAAGCTCGAGTATATTAAATATAAAAATAAGTAGTAAGTATTGAGTGTTGTTTGTTAAATACCAGGGGATAACTAATTGTTTATTTCTCAGCCATTTAAGTTTCCCAACAGCTCAAATTTTTAATATCACTTTCAGAGACCGTCTTGATTAACTTCCCATAGCCTGATTTAATCAGCATTATATAGGGTCGTCGAAAATTAAATTAATGTCTTTTATTTACTAAAATGGCAAAATGTCTTTAATGTCTTTTATTTACTAAATTTTATTAATATTAATTGCCCAAATTTTTAATTGTTCCAAAAAAGTGTTTGGTTTCCACTACCCTCTCGCAGGATTTTCGAAAACTAAATTTAAAATATGAGCACTGCACCATACGTATATCGCGCCAGGACAAATTTCCCGCACTTTTTGCTGAACATCATTTTTACTAGTACATAGACGATAAAACAGCGGCTCCATCGTAAGTTTGAGCTACTAGTTTATCAGTACATTTATAGTCATTCAAATATCCGTAATTATTTTGGTTAGATTTTCACTTACGTCGATAAATCCCATAAATCGATCAACTATGTCATTTGAGTCTGTAAAATATCTAAAAATTACACAAAGTTGTTCTTTGCCGCTTATATCTGGTGTCTCATCAATCATAATAACCACGACCTCTGTTTGGTTCAACTCATGTCGTATTTTTTCCTTGAATACAAAAGCTATTGAAGAGATTAAATCGTTTTGTATTCGATTAGAAAATCCTGAAAAAAAAATTCTATTTTCACTTTCATTGCATATATGTAAATGATCTTCAAGAATCCCATCATATTTAGCTAAAAGTTGTATGCATTCTATAAAGTTGCTCCTGTTGGACGATTCAGTATTTTCTGTATGTCCGGAATGGCAGTTCCTGCTTTCCCAAAAAGCAAGTTATGTCAATAAGTCTTCGCATTAGGTTACGATTTCTATCCACTTTAGAATTATGCCGCTCTATTTCTTCTTTAAATTGACGAGAAAGGCTCACTTCTATCCTATTTTGTCCAAAGTTACATAAAGAAAGGGCAGATTTTAGATGATTTTCGGATTGATCATGTTTTTTTGCAGCATTTGAGAAATTATTCCGGTCTGCGTAACCGGCATTAGTCCACACATTCTTTTCTTTTGAAAATAATAGACATGCCCAACAAAACAACTTATTAATATGTTTGCAACCTGTAAGCCATTTAAAACTTTCATAAAACTTATTGTTAAAATGCCTATTACAGTTTTTCTTTTGCTGAACAATTTTAAGTTAATATTAACGTTTTTATAGGAAAACTGTGGTCATTTTATCATGAAAACAGTCAAAACACACTGTAAAATAGTAAAACTACATAAATAAACATCCCGGCACGAGCCGGCAATCGAGTATCGCTCTATCTCTCTTCAACACACACCTTAATTTCGTTCGCTTGTCGCGTATAAGCGCTCTAATAGGTGCTGCCTTCGCATCGCCATATATTTTTCATATCAAGGCAATGTCCACCTTACGAAGCCCGCATATGGGCCACCTACATGGGGAATAGCAAGTGCGCTTAAAAGCAAGATTGCACTATTTTGGATTCCTAGAAATGTTTGCGTTTGCTTTATAATGCAGATGAAAATGATATTTGATATTTTTGATAAAAGGAAGAAGTGAATATTATATTGTAATTTATTTCTCTAATTTTACAAATATTGCTAGGGTAGGCAATGCCTTTTTGCCTACATTGTTTGCACGCCACTGATTACAACACAAATTACCAATAAAAATATTAAAATCACCAGTTGGTGCCCTATAACATAAAAAAATAAACACTTATTTGGTGCATAAGGATATGATACCCCACATAATTCGATATCCCTTTCTGAACAAAAATCGTCTAATTCAATATTATAACAATTTATATCATTATGTGCCCAGATAGCTGCGCCACCATTACCGAGTTAGATTATTGCGACAATAGTGTGCACGTAGAATAGTGAGGGGGGTTGACGGATACCCTGCGACGTCAAAAGTTAGAGGGTGAACTTGCATTAAGTACGTAAAGAATCTCGCTACAACGTATATCCTCTAGCATTTTTGATCATTTGAAAGGGGGCACCCTGTATTTACATGTTCGTATAAAGAGCCTAATAAGAGTTCATATTTTTAAATAGTTGACAACATCTACTCAGATTCATTGATGTTTTAATAAAAACAATTTTATCTATCTACTTTTGGCCAATACTATATATATATATATATATTTTTTTTAATTCCAGGTTCGTTCCAGACAAAGCCAGGACGTACTTCGAACACCATCCGCACGTCGTGCCCGTCGTTCAATACGCTCGGGTTACGCATTCGCGCATCAAGAAGGCTTCGGCCGCCTCATCACCTCTGGAAAGATCATGCGGAAATTGCCAAACACCGAGTTTCACATACCGAACCTCATGAACAAATTAAACATCAGCAACTCAATAAAAGAGAACCGAAACCAAGGAAACACCTCGCAAAACGGGAGTGGAAGCAGCACGAGCGGCGGCAGGGCTCCTATACAAGATTTAGACACAATCAATTTGTGATAATAGTGGAAAATTTCTTGATTGGTTATTTCATGCAAATATTGGGCTTCATGGTTCTGCATTTGTGCAAACACGTACTTATTGTCAGGTGTAAAGAATAACAGGATACCTTATAGTAGGTGCATAAGGCCCAAAGAGTGATTTATGGCAGGGTGAGTGACAAATAATAGTGTGGTACAATAAGGTCGATCATAAACTTGTAACATTTAATCACTTGTTAGAATAAATATACAAACTAAGATCTCGACCGCTGTTGATAATGCCAATTATCGTAAAAATTATACATTGAAATTACGCTTGTTAGATCTAACGTGAATGCTTAACCTAGCTAAAATCTTATTTATCAGGTGATTAAAAAACCGCCCTTCTTAAAACTCTGAGGTTAAATGAAGTTTACCACAATCGTTAAGTATGGAAAGTTTTTGATTAACTAGCACGATTTTTTTTTTGTATTGCTAGCGATAGTTTTTTTTTTAAATTCTATTTATGAGATGATAATTATGTCCAAATTTTAATAAAGAGCGCCTTTAATTCGGCATAATCGAAATCCCAATAAACAAAAATCTCTTTCCGAAATATACGATGAGTTTAAACTGAACGTAAAAAACATGAATTGAATGGTTTTCATCCCTTTCTTTTTAATGGCATTGCAAATTAATTTTGTAAAAGAGTAGAGAATATCCAGGAATAAGAGCTTTTGTTCCTTTGTGGATTGGGTCTCTACAGGATATAAAAAACTTCCGAGACGCTTGAATAAACTGGTAGAGGAAAGTCTCCTAATACAGGGTACTTTTTTTAAAAACACTGTTATAAAAAAACGAAGTTAATTTTAAACACTACTTCCATATTTTACGATTAATTTTACACTGTTTAAGGATTTGATAAAAGGAAAGATGTTAAAAATTAAATGCAGAAGAAAACATGCAACATTAAAAAAAATTGCACCACCCCATATTAGGAGCCATGGTATCCTAATATGGGGTACACCAAGTTCGTAATATGGGGTACCTAATTTAATATGTAGAAACTAAAAATAACCAAAATATGTACTAAAAAAATAATACGTATTATTTATTAAAGTAAATACCTAAAAGTTACATGCAACCAAAAAGACATTCCTCGCCTCTGACATCTTCAGAAAATGGACTTTCGCAAAACATACAAATAGCATCATGCTCAAAGTTTTCTACCTCGTCATCTGAATCTTGATATTCCGGTTCAGGAGCCGAGTCTGAAGAAGAAGAACAGCAGGATACTGATTTGCCATGTTTTGTTTAGCCACTGACAATTTATTTTTTTTTCTGTTGGAAAGATTTAATTTTTTCTGTTGGTTTGGTTTTAAATAACCAATTTTTCTTTTAGTGCCCGAAGTTGAAGGTAATTTTTTTTTTCCATGCTGCTTTCCAATTCTTCTTTGTAGGGCGTGCTAGTTATAACCGCAGCTTTACCACTTCTTGTACTCGTTTTTTTAATAATATCTTTAGAAATAGTTGGAACAGGCATTAAATTTGTAGGAGTAACTTGTTTCAAAGCAATAATCTGTCTCTCTGGGGTAATCCGTCTCTCAGGGCTTTTTTCTTTTGGCTCGTTGTTATCTAATACATCCTCTATTGTTTCTATTTCTATATTTTCTTCCTGAACTGTTTCTGCTTCTACTAGTTCTTCACCAGACATATCCTGCACTTCTGCCACAAAGTCATGTTCTTTAAATATGTTTCTGTCAGGAGG
The DNA here is from genome assembly GCF_022605725.1 of Anthonomus grandis grandis. Lineage (NCBI taxonomy): Eukaryota > Metazoa > Arthropoda > Insecta > Coleoptera > Curculionidae > Anthonomus > Anthonomus grandis. The sequence continues at coordinate 27,668,106 of NC_065555.1, forward strand.
CAACATTCCAGTTTTTCTAAAGCCGTTGATGGCCGCGTCCATGGTGGCCGCTTTTATGTAGGCTTTCCCAAAAAGCTCTCCTATCTGATAGCCTGTTACTACACGTCCGGGATTCAACCTTAGCCAGTTTGTAATTTCCTGTGTGTAGTACGTTTTAAACCGAGACATAAAAGCAACGTCCAATGGTTGCATCCGATGAGTTGAATGTGGTGGAAGGCATATTATGTGAACATAAATTTCTCGCGCCATGACCTCCAAATTTTTTGTGTGGGAATAATGGCCGTCAAGTATTAAAACCACTGGATCATCAGAGCTAGGCTCTGCCAGGTTAATAAAATGGCGAAGCCATTCCACAAATATTTCTTGTTGGATCCAGCCAGATAAATGGCACGCATATTTTGATCCTGGAGGAGTGCCATTCATAAGCTCCATTTTCATGTTTTTTCGTGGGAAAATTATAAAGGGCGGTATGTATACTCCTGTTGCACTAAAACACATAACTGTGGTTAACAAACCCACGCTCAGCGGAGGTTATAGCACCGATTTGTTTTTTTCCTTTTTTTCTCACGACTTTAACGTGCTTGTGTTGCACTATGGTGAGGCCAGTTTCATCGCAGTTAAAAATTCTGACTGGATTATGATATATTTTTCAAGAAGTGGCTCATACAAATCAAAAAATGCTGCAACATTTTCTCTAGTGAAGGATTTAATTCGTGCATATGATATTCCTTGAGGAGTTCGTAACGATAATTCTTTGTGTCTTGGCAGAAAGCTGGCAAACCATTTCTTCCCAGCAGATTCTTTGGCTACGCTAAATGGATTTGTTATATTATTAGCTTTGCATAAGCTATATGCCAATCTGCATACATCTTTTTTGTGTAATACCAAAAAAATTTCTTTCCATTTCTAAGCAGTGCTTTGCGAGCAGCGATTCCATTTCTTGTGAAAAGACAATTTTGCGTCCCAGAGAAAAATTCACAATATCTTCAGGATTGACTTCCATTTTTACGTACCTTTCCAAGGTTGTTTGGGGCACATCGTGGGTTCTCGCACTCTTTTTGTAATAATTTGCTGCTTGTCCCAAACTTTCCTTTTTTTAGGCATCTAAAATAAAATATTTGGTATTAATCAAAAAGTAAATAATTATCTCCTAATGTGGGGTACCCCAAATTAGGAATTGATAGGTACCCCATATTAGGAGCAAATTAGATTTTTGGAAGGGGCGATTTTTTACAAAAATTAAGATTTTTTTTTAAAAATCATATTCATTTTCATAAACTACGCAAAATGTGATAAATAATAGTATTATTAAAAGTTTGAAAACTTACCTTTAAGTCGCTTAAAATATCCAAATCTACAACCGGCAAAAAAACTTTATTTTTCAAACAAACTTTTTTTAACCTTAAACGTCAAAAGAAACTACGTCTTTGCTTCAAGAAGGGAATAAGCGCTTCTGGCGCATCTTCGTGGTTGGTACGTAATGACGTAATGCAGATAATAGATGTCGCAACTAGTTCTAGCTCAAAATTGAACTACAAGTTGAAAAGTTACGTAAAAAAGTACTGAAAATTATTTCTATAATAGGGATGGAGAATAATAATAATATAATAGAAAACTTGTTTTTCTTTACTCTTTATTAGGGTGGAGCATTACAATATGAGAAAATACAATTTTTCGATTTGAAAATAATGTAATAGTGCGGAAAAGTTGCATTTTTTTATAATTTTTGGGTTCCATTATAATTTTAACAGCGCGTTTCACAAATCGCGCGTAACATCGAAGGCGTAAACAAAACAGCTCACCTTCTACACCAGCTTGCTATCCTATATTGATGAGATCAATATAGGATGAAACATTTAAATTTCTTGTAAATAATTCAAACACACAAAGTGGAAGACTCTGGCATTTTATCACTAGCTAGTTCTCGTATAAGATTTTGTATATCTGTTATCATTGCCAGAAGAAGATTTTCTGAGTGGGCAAAGTAACTGTGTGTCGCTTCTTAAATTATAAGTGACACATACAAACAAATATTAATAGTAAAAATTAAGTTAAATATTATTGTTAACTATAAATTATTTCAATTTAAAATTTACTTATCTTATCAAGCATCTAACTATTATCGAAAATTATTGAAATCTTTCGAATTTTTTCATATTAAAACGTACAAATGATTGGAAAATGTTCTCCATTCTGTTGTCTTTAAAACAAGATACAACACTTCAGCATTTATTAACCTAAACGTTTAATTTTTTCAGAAATATTCGAGAGCAGCCTCTTTAAAAAATTGTGTGCTTTATTTTCTCGTTTTGATAAAAAAACAATAATTACCATTAAAAAAGAATTTTTATTTCCCAACTTATAATAAAATAAATAGCATTCTTACTGTTAAATCGAAAAACTTGTAAAACAAATCATATAATGTGAGTTAACTTATTCATTTTCAAAATGGCTACATCCGTTCCTTATACAAGTACGAGGCCGTTTTCTTATTTCTGTCTTCGATTCGATTAGGAAACTTATAAACTGACGAAATATATCAGATCCGTTTTGTATCCTCCCAATTAGTTCTTGGCACGTATTTACTTGCGTTGCATATACGATTTCTTTGAGTTCTCCCCATACGTAAAAATCTAACGGTGTTAAATCAGGACTTCTGGCAGGCAACAGTATTGGCTCAGCCCTTTCAATCCACCTGTTTGTAAATATTTGGTCTAAAAATCCCCTTATTCTTAGACGACTTTAGACTTTCTTTCCTTCTCTAAGAAAGTTTGATTCATCGGTCCATAAAGTTTTGTTAAAAATAGCATCATTAATGTCCGCATTCAAAATTATTCTACAGAATTCAACTCTGCGCACCGGATCCCCCACATCCAGACCTTGCAAAGAATGTGTGGTGGAACGTCGAAGACCATTTTGCTGAACCACTGACCAAACTTCACACTGTGATACACCCACCTGTTTTCTTGTACTTGGATCGTATTCAACTAGTCTTAAAATTTTACCATCAATATTGGCATTTGCAAGAGGTGCTCCTACACGTTCCATTTGCTGAACGCTGCCAAATTCAGAGATGCGGCGGAAGGTTGTACCAAACACGCTTACATGCGGATGCGTATATTTGGAAAGCATCGTACATATCGATGGTCAAGCTCACAAATGTTGTAAGTGCAAAATTGAAATTTTCGAGAATTAAAAAAATTAAATTTATGGTTTTATAAGATTAAATTTAGAGCTTATTTGTACATATTGGCCTGTAATTTTTTTTAAACGATAAGTGTCCTTTCCAGTATTGTTAAAAATGTTAGTTTCATAAATATTCAATAAGGGAATTTTGTAAAAAAAAATAATTTTTATTCACTTAACTCATTTGTACAAACTGAATATGTTACTTAATACATTTGTTACAAAAACAAATACAACTGTACATTATAGTAAATGGGCATTGATAAACATAAATACTACCAAATCCAAAAAAATAATAATATTGAGCAACTAGTAATAATATTAGTAACATAAAAAAAACATAAATTAATCTGTGTCTGAGTCTGATGGAACGGTATGGATTGCTAATTTTGCGGTATGGTTTGTTGAAGGGATGTTCTGAATAAAATCAGTATAGTCTTCTGGAATAATTTTTTTGCCAAGCAGATAAAGAAGATCTTTCTTTTTCTTTTCTGATACTGCAAGTCGTGATTTGTATTTGCTTTTTAGTTCAGAAGAATTCAAATCAGTTTTTTGACCTGAGCGCCTTCTGTTAACTGTAATATCGAGTTCAAAAAAAAATCAGAACATAGGTCATATTTATATTGTATAATAAAGGATTTGCTCTTTTCCAAGCGTATCCATTTTATACGCATCCACGAAACTTTCTCTCCGTTAGTGTTTACGGAAGTGTTAATAATAACACCGTTAGTTAGTTGTTGCAAATCAAAAAAATCTGAATATTTCAGATTTTCGACTTAGTAGGGTTTTGGTTTTAATCTAGCAGTAGATATTAGTAGACACCATTCTCATGTATTATAAATTTTTTTGTGAGCTCTCGCTCGTTCGATTGTGGAGTGCATGGAATCTGCTTTCAGATAAAAATAACCAGATTCCATAAATTTAAGGTCTATTATTTTAAGATGATCAATTTTATGAACTGCGTAAAGCATCGCTGTATTCACAAACTTGTTGCGATTCTGACCACCAGCAGTATCTGAAAAAGATGATAAGTGCTCAACCGTATTAGGCAAGCTTTGTATGTACTTTAGAAGGCATGTACCTATTTCTGAGCTTCCTTTACTACCATGGGTTAACACAACAATAACCATCACGTGTCGAACTGTCATAAATCGTAAAATTATATGCATTTAAGTGTTGTTTATAATATATCTGACAATCACCAGAATAGGGAAAAGGCAAAATAGCCTGAAGGTCAAAAGTAATAGCTCTAAAGGTAACACCTTTTTGTGAAACAGCTTTTTATTTATCTTGCTCTTTCATGTCCATGGTGCTTTTTCTCGTTTTTTTATGATTCTCGTAATCTTGTCTAACTGGATCTTTGTCTTTTGCAGCCAAAAATGCATTACAAACTGAGCACTGGTCTTTTTTTGGTTTATAAAAAGCCAGGGCAGGGTCGAAGGAGCGAAATATTTTTTCATAGACAAACTGAGAAATACGTTTTAAATTTTAAGTTGCACACCAGTCTTTATAAAATCGATACATTGCCGAAATGTTAAGTTCAGGAGATAGATATTGCTTAGAGGAATCCCTCCTGCAATATTGCGACTCAATTCTCGGAAAGGAATTGATATGGTCTTTTACATGTTGTTTGTCTTGATCAGAAGTAACATTGTGTGCTTTTGAATCCTCCCTTCTATCATAACCAACGTAAAGGCCAGTTTCACTAATTGATTCTGCACATTTCTCTACACTTCGATGTGATATAGCAAATGTAGCGCAAAAAAATTTTAAACACACACGATATCTTTTTTCTGCTCGTTTGAAATAGTAAATTCTAGAGGTTTTCCGGTTTTTTTTTTAAAGTGTTATTTTTCCATTAAAGAACTCAAATGCATTTTTTGTCGCTTATAATTGGCTTAAAGTTATAATACTCTTTGCACATTAATTCTCTTTCGTTTTCCGAAAAAATTGTGCTACATCTGTACCGACACTTGGAGCAATCAACAGTTTTCGGTCTTTTTTCTGCAATTTCTTTTCCAGCACGGTTTACTTTTTTTTTCACTAAGCCTTAGGTCTTTAATAACAGATCATTTCCAAAGAGCCTTGTTTGCCTTTTGACGTCTTCGTTTTTTTGGAATAACATCCTGATGGTTTTCAGCCTCTGTTTCAGCATCAGTTATATCATGTTCTGATGACGATGGTTGATAAGAGCTTCCAGAACAAACAAAAGGATCAGATTCATCAGAATCAGTAGCACTTTGTGCAGTATCAACCTGATAAACGTTGCTGTCAATATCCATTCTAGGCTCTTCATCTAAAACAAAAAAAGCCAGCCATAACATACGACATACTCAAGAAACTTTGAGACAATTTTCTAAGCTATTTTTACATAATTTTTTACCTTCATTGGACTGCTCTTGGCCCTGAGGGCTCTTTATTAGGAGGGTCAATATTAATATGTAAATCCATATTATCTAAAAATACCAGGAAATTTAAAAACAAATATAAATGCACTAAAAAAAATTGACCATAATTTTAAGACCAAAAGGTTATTTCTGATTAGGTACAATACTTAAATGTTTTATTACCTATAGACGATGGATAAAGGTACATAACTCTGGTTAAACTATAATTTAAGAGTTAAGTAAAAAAATTGTCCTCAATTTATTCTTTTCTGGAGTATGAAGTTCTGGAGAATTTACTGGCGAGAAGAGAATATACAAAATTTTGATTAAAAAAAAACCTTGAATCCATGTATTGCTTAATATTACATACAATTATTATTGAAATTAAATGTTGAAAAATATTATAATTTATAGATCAATACTTACCACTTCGCCTCTGAACTTGTTTCAAAGCCTCAAATATTTTTTTAGTACGCGAACCCATTTCATGTTATTATTACTATGATGACAATGTACAAATATAATATCATAAACTGCGATTTACTTTGTATTCTAATATTATAATCATAAACACCAAAAGTAGCACACGCCTTGCCGGTATAATAAAAACAAAAAACTAAGCTCAAAATTAGTTTCACAAATATAAAACACAAATGCGCTAAATGCGCACTAAACACATTTGCCATGCTTTAATAAAAAGTACAAAGGTGATATGTGCATTTGTCACATATGTATTGCAGAAATCTGCGCGTTAAAAGTACCTGCCACATATGTGAGATGGCGCTAGTAGGCTAAATACCTATTTTTGACTTACCACCTTTGTGCATATAAGATTTAACAAAATTTTAATAGGTTTGGTAGAAATATTTAATTTTTTTTAAAAATTGCACTTACAACATTTGTGCGCTTGACCATCGATATTCACGTTGAGCTTCAGCTGCATTCCCATTGCAAAAACCAGAAATAAATAAAATATCAGCATATTCACCATTAGTAAACGTTGCTATTTTGAACACCGCAACAAAAATTCAAATCGAAACTTGACGATTGAGATAAAACTAAATTTTATTATTGTTAGTAATTCACAAAAAAAGAAGGGCTCATGGCATATTGATAAATACCCACATTTGAAGAAAGTCTGGTGTAAGATAAATAAAAGTTTTTCGGAAGTCGAATGTCGGAATAATATGGGGTGAAAAGGTGGCACTATCTCACTTCAAAAATTTACATTATAACCTCAAAATTGTTATAATTCATAAACTTTAGTAAACATCCAATCGTTATCAATAAAATAATTAGGTAATCGAAATTACTCACCTGAATGTTTTTATTTGTACCACAAACTTGTCACCAGCAAGAATACAGACTTTCGGAAAACGAGAAAACACGATTGATCAACGTTGATCTAATAGCGGCTATGCGCATATCGAGCGTAAAAAATTCAAATACCTATAGACAAGACAGCGGCGCATTTTCACTCCGTTCTAGAGTATATTAGTCCAACTATTAAACTAAAAAACCTATTTATTACCTGGTGATTAATTGTTAAAAATAATACTTTTTTTATTCGTGTTTAGATCGGCCTTTAAACCACTCTCACCCTTAAAAAATTATGTATCATGACAGTATTTTTTTCGTATTTTAATGTATTAACTATTCAGATCCCAAAGAAGGCTTTTAGCTCTAGGCAACATTGGTTGATAGTGGGACAATTTTAGAAATATTTATATAACAAACTTTGTATTTATTCATCACTGCCTTATTGGCTACTTAGTTATGTCGTATGTCTCACAAGCGGCCAGTCGATGCTTAGAATATGATGGAAACGTCGACCCTCAGCGTTTAAGTTGTGTGAAATTTTCACTTTTTTAAACGAGTATTACGCTGATATCGTATTTTAAGAATTAACCTTGTTGATTGTTGATGATTATAAAAGCTAAGTTGTTTTTTGTTTGTTTTTTAAATCCTTTTAACAAGAAAACGAATAAGTAGGGGTGCCATACAATTTTATATATACAAAGGACTATGAATGGGCCCTAAATGTAGGGGGTTAGCATAAAAAATAGGCCGTTGGCACGTGTTTTATTTATGGCCCCAGTCGCGTTATAAAATACAATCCTGGCAAACTTGAAAATAATATAATGGGTTGTATTTTATAATTTGTTACTTGGTACACTACACTTAATGATAAGCTTTACTAGTCAACAGAAGTATGTTTTAAATGTTAAGTATTTCGTATTATATGAGGTTATATTTAAAAGTATTGCTTTTTGTTTTTTTTTATGAATAAATTTATTTTTCCTGTAGGTGAAGTGGTTTTATTCAATAAAGTTGGGTTCATAAGCAAGCTGGTTCACAGTTTGTAGCTGACATTCCCTGAGAGTTTCCAACTTAGAGTGATGTTGCCGGTTTTTCCTGTAGTACTATGCCAATCGGTTTTATTTTCGAAACGGTCTCTTAGGCTCACCACCCTCAGGATTTATGTGGTTGAGAGCCCACGTGCACACAGGTATAGTTTAACCAGATCAAAATGAAAAAACAAAAACATTTTATTTCGGGTGGTTTTGTAGTAGTCAGTGGCGTCCCATATATAAAATTGAAACACAACTAAATATAATTGAAGATATTTTAAATCAAAATATTTTTTTGTTTTTACAATTATTATTTTAAATTAGTAGATTCATGACGAATTTAAGAGGTTATGAACGCTATGATGCCAAAACTAAACAAATTCCACTTTTCTTTCTGATCTTTTTTTTCTCTGTCATCTTTCAAAAAAAGTGTTTTGACAGTTAAGACTATTTAAAATTAACGAACAGGTCTTAAAAAGTTCTTAAAAGTCTTAAATAGAAAATTTTTGTTCCACTATGTTGAATTTTTTCTTCCACTATGCTTAATATCATATAATATTAAAAACTTATTACTTAAAAACAATTGGATAAAAGTATGTCATATCAAATATCTTAGAATTTGACGTCAAATCCATAAAATATTTTTCCTATATTTTACATACCGGGTGGTGCGTCGCTGAGCGGAACATAGGAAATCCCATGTAAATTTTAAGGGGGTCAATTATTGGCTTCCCTGTACATTTTACAGAAAAAATGTAAGATAACTTTTTGAAGAGACCAATCTGGCAAACCCTCGTGCAAAGTTTCAAAAAATTTTAATAAGCGAATCTTGAATTATTCAATTAAATAATGGTAATTGCAAAATTACCAAATTTTCGGTTCAGGTAAAACCAGACATCAACCACCAGCAAACAGTTTGTTATAAGGCTTTGTCAAATCTGACGTATAGCCGAATACAAGAAATGTTTTTTTTTTACAGAATGGGCTTGGTGGGGAAATAAACTGAAAACATTTCAGATACTGCTCTAAAACTGTTTCCCGCATAATGCCTCTTAATTATGGCTATTTCTTCGTCAATTGAATAATTCATACTTGTTTTCAAATATCTACTGTCACTGATTTATTGACGCTTTTCCTCACGTCAGTGACAATATTCACTTTACTGGTGGCCGTTTGGTTTTACCTGAAAATATAGGTATCTCATTAAATAAAAAAGACCACATTTTCAACTCCTACTTTTTCAGAAATGTATATGTATGTTTCTGCTTGAATCGAAAATCGATTTTGCGTAAAAATTGCACAAAAAATTTATTTTGTACAATAATACAAGAAATAATTAAAAACAGCATTAGCATCGCTGGCTGCTTATTCAGAAAAGTCTGACTCTTCAAAGCTGGAATTTATATCAGGTTGAATTACTATGAGTGGCACGGGGGTCAAAATAACATATACGTTCTCTTTTTTAAAACGCGTTCAACACAATGAGCTTGGAAACGACAATTCGATTATTTTTTAGTAAAAAAGAGCAGGCTCCAACTTAAATTTAGCAATTTATTTCAGTTCTCTAGCATTTATAGTTACGTCACTATTAATTTTCAAAGTTCGAATAAATACGCCATGTTTAATTCTTTCCTTGTACCAACGCGGCCGGGATGATACGTCACAGGCGCCCAAGTGGACGCGACACCGACGCTAGCATGTCGACCGCGCACCCTGCTTTGTTAATATTATTATGCATGTTTTTGCTGTTGTTTGTGTTTTTCAAAATGTCTGCTCCACATACCTGCTATAAATATTGTATTGTATTTTAATAAGTTCATATGTACAATTATTATGTTCTATGTCGAAAAACGCCTTAGACAAGGAAAATGGGTGGACCGGTCTTAGCCTATATTTACAATGTTAACGTTGTTATTTACAAGTGAGCCGAATTTTTCTCGCATTATGGCTTACTTGTTTTTGAGTATATTTTAAGAGATTCTTGGTTTTTTTTAAGTAAAATTTTTGGTTAAATCTATACTTTTTGGATATTACATCAAAGTGGGATGTTCAGTGTTTTGATTTAAATTTCGTAGGAAAAATAATTGCCAGATGACATTTTTGCAGATTTGGTGGCAAGCAGCTCGTTTCAGGTGCGTTATTACAGATCCACTCATTTTCCTTGTCTAACAAAAATGCTTAGTTTTGAAAAACAATATTTGCGTATATATAATGGGTAAGTTGTCTGACTGACCACGAACAAATCCCTGCTCCATTGTAATTAGTCAACCAGCAAAATACGCCAATAATAAAAGTTAAAAGTCAAAATGTCAACAAACAAAACCACCCTGTCAGAATAACGCCTGGGTACTAGGCTGTGGCTGGCTGGCTAGCGAGCGCTCTATAATACACCGTCACGTCGCGTCGGCGTCTATGACGTAGCGCCTAATTGGGACGGAATCTCGGGAGGTATAAAAAACCCCAGACTAGCAGCCTTATAACTTTGCAAATACTTACCCTAACAACTTGAAATAAACGTCACTGTTCTTATAAACTTATGTTGTATTTATTTTTGGGAAAATATATATATATTTTTTTAAATTTTCCAAGCCCATTCTTTCATACGTTAGTCTCAAAGTCTCGTACAACTTGGCGAATGTTCTCAATCACTTCCCGACTCAAAGTAGGCAAGCGATTAGATTTCCTTAGATGTTTTTTTATGGTTTCCCAAACCATTTAAATCGGGTTAAAGACGCAATAATAGGGAGGCAGTCTTTGTAAAGTATGTCCATGACTTGCAGAAATACTGTCAATAACGTTGACATTCTTGAAATTATAGATTTTAATAATTTGCAGTAAATCTTTTTTAGTGGAAACTTTTTCTGGAATGTCAATGTTTTCAGTTTTCATTAAATTTAAAATGTCATATCTTGATGGTAATCGGCCGATGATTTCGTAATGGTTTTTGCTGATAAAAGCAGTGCATTCCAATCCATTTATTTTCAAAAATCATTTTCTCCACCAGCATGGAGAATCATTACACGTTTTCCCTGTGAGCAAGGCGTATTTGGAACAAATTTATTAAATTTGTCAACCCAACCAAACTTAACAACGTCAAGCGTATGGAACTACGTTTCATCTAAATACACTATGTTACTATTAAATTGTGGATAGTTTTTAATATTTCGTAAATATTCTTGACGAAGTGCAACGATACGCAGTGATTCCATTATACGGCCATTTCAAGCATGTGGACGGGACAAATCACAAAATAGGATATGCGAAAAAAAATTTTGCCAATTTATTAGGTAATATTTCTTTACCAAAATTAGCAAAAATATTATTTATTAATGAGACAATATTTTAAAAAATATAAATGCAAGCAACATGTTTTTATAGTAGAGATAATAGCAATAAACGACGGTTGTGGACGGGACCGGAAAATTCCGTATCATTTATGTTACATAAAAAACAACATTTCTGAAATGGTTGTTTTAAGAAAAAAGATATCGTTTTTAATGTTCAACAAAATACTAGTAAATCACATTAAGTGATTAAGAAAGAATTTTTCTTTAAGAATTCGTAACTGAAAAATGATATTTATTGGTTGTGGACCGGACAAAAAACCTTAATAACTTTAGAATATTTTTTTATAATTTATTTTAGTATAAATAACAATATACTATGTAATACAACTAAATTAAAGAGAATGATAACGACGAATTAGTTCAACAATAAATAATTAATGATTATAATGTTTCGTTACAGATATCTTTCTTATATTGTTTTGATGGGTCTGACCAATTTCCAATATTTTTTCGGACACAGGCCTAAAAAAGTGGCATGATTGGAGCCCTGCAATCTTCAAATCTTCAAAAAAATCTTTTGGCTTAAAACGTAGATAAGATTTATATTGGTTTTACCATTAAGTGCGTTAAAAAAGTCTTTGGAATTATTAATAAGTAGTTTTCTACTTTTCACCATTTCCCATGCTACTCTTTTAAGCTTCCCTCCTACTCCATCTACAGCCCCCTTCCCGTGAGAAGTAGCAAAGAAAGTCCAAAAGCCAGATATATCGACATAAATTCGATAAAGTAAACTTATTTTTAAACTGTGCTGCGCAGCCATCAGAAAATATCGATACAGTTATCAAAGTACTATAGGCATTTCTTAACCAATGAACTATTTCTTTTAGAAATGCCCAGACTGCAAACTTATCATGTGATAACTCATCACTGATGATAGCAAACGAATGATGGGTATTTTTAGTCCAGGCTACTGCCGTAAATATTGTGACCTGTCTATGGCTCCAGTGCGCTCTTTGTATCTCGTCCTGACATGAGTAATTTTCTGCCAAATCTACTTGCAGGACAACTTTTTCTTCATTTATATTTTTTTTTCTCAAAATTGCATTCTTGTGTGGTTTTTACAAAGCAATGAACTTTAAATTTCTCCATAGATTCTTGCAGTTGATCCAAAGCAGCTTTTAAAGTACCAGATACTTCTAATACTTGGGGTTTATGAAGATTGACTTGCCACCTTTTCCATTTTATGTCGGTCTCCAAATCGGTATTTAAAGGCACCAAAGCAAATTCAATATCAGTATCACAGTTTGGGCATAAATTATTTATACAGTCGAAATTATCTGTATCGCAACATATGGCTGAAAGTAATTCCTTGGAAGATTTTGGAAATTCATGTACATTTTTGCAAATAGCCTCAACCAAAAAAAAGTTCGCATGGTACTTGTAAACGCAACGTCGTGAGGCATTTGGGAACTTAGCAAGACATGTTTGGGTCGATATTCGTAAAATGTTGTTAGTTTAACATCTAATTCGGGATTTTCATGTATAAACAACAGATAAGCTTCCTTTACAGTAACAGTCATGTGCCGCTTTTGCTTTTTTTCTTTGATTCCTGATTCATTTTTTAAAGCGATAACGTCTCTTTTCCCTGGCGCCTATCTACTTATCATATTCCTGGTGTAAAACCGTTCAAGACTTTCCTTAAGTTGGCTTTCCAATTTGTTCCAAGCTGTTACTTTTTCTGCACAGATTAAACTTGTTTCTTTTGGAAATTCGGCATAAAAAAATTTCTTTAAAACCTCCTTTTTTTGCTCAGCACACTTCGGCAATACAGACTTAATTTTTTTACCACCTTTCCCATCGATTGTGGTGTTTTAAATGAGCTGATATTATCTGATGATTGGATTTTCTCCACTGTTCCCTTTTTCTCTGACGATACAACCGTTTTCTTAATGTTTCCTGTCTTTTCTTTGCATTTATCATATCTTTCGTAAAAAAACCTTTCTGAATCAATCTCTTCTGCTTCTTTCTGCTGTCTCTTTTTCTTTTGGCATCCTTCTCTTTAAAACGCATGTGCTTCTCAACATTCTCTTTGAGCTTTCTTCTAAAATCTATAGATTTTTCTTTATTTGTCTTAGGTGCCATATTTTCTGTAAAAAAATATGGACTCATAAGTTGGGATAAGATTGACCGAAAAAAATTATCTTAAAATTAAATAATAATAATAAATTTCATTTAAAAAAAATGTTTTTTTTTGGCTTCGTGGAGTATCAGCCCTTGTCAGCGAATCGGTTGCGATATACATATAGATCACCAAAAGTTAAAAACTTACTTAAAATAAGTACTTTGCAGTCCGTTTTGCATTAAAAATTAAATATTTTCGATATATATATTAATAGGATCTTATTTTTATATATCGTCCTGGGACCCGGACATGTTTTTGTTAAGTTAGGGTTGTGAGGCTTTTAAATATAATAAAAAATACATAAATAAACATTGTTTACTAATAACTTTTTTTATTGACAGATACATGACGTCCATTAAAATGGACATTGGGTCTTAACCTAAGCAAAAATTCCTAATATATAATTTTTTTTTCAATAACATTTCAGTCTAAACCTATGAAAACGCAGAAAATAAATGTAAACTTAAATTTATTTGCTATAAATTTAAGTTTACATTTAAGGAACTCCATTGAAACAGTTTTTTGGCACAAGAGTCATTTTTACATCTAACCGAATTTTTTAAGTCTGTGGCAATTTCTGGAAAGTGTTGTTTCCGTTTTCTTTCGGTGCCTAATGACAATGACGGTGAATCGACAAAGATATTTCCTTCAGGATTTCTTCTAGTACCTACACCTCGCATGTTTTCTTGGGATTCACTTTGTGGGTTGGGTGTATTTGTCAAAAGTTGAGTGGCAATTTCGATTTTAAAATCTAAATATTGTTGTATTTTGCGTGGAGGGATTTTAAATATTTTTTTATTTCTTCGATAAAAAATCCATGAGTTAGCCATTGCTAGATCAAATAAATTGAAAATGACCCTTACAGTCCATTTTTTTGATCTGGCTCGAATTTTATAATAGCTAATCATTCGGTCTATCAAGTCTATTTCTCCCATACAATCGTTGTATTTAACAACAACGTAGGGTCTTTTAACCTAAAAGTATTTAGAGTCTTTCTTAGATCACCTTTTACACTCATCGCTAGGTTGAATTCCTAGAGCAGTAGATGCCAAAAGTACAGATTTCAGATCATACCATTGTACAACTACTATTTCGCCATCTTGTCTTACAATTTGTTCCGAGCTGCCTCTACCTATCTTGGCCATCATTTTTTCCGATGTTAAATTTGCTGCCGCTGGTACACGAGATTTCATAATGGTTCCAGTACAATATTTCTCTTGTTGACGAAGATATTCGAGAAGTGGTATTGTCGTGAAATATCTATTGCAGTACACATGACTTCCAGGAAATAATGTCCTTCCAAGGCGAACAACAGCAGAAGGTCCAACACCAAGTCGTTTTACAGAATCATCTGGGAAAGTATCTTTTCCTTGATATAATTCAAAGTCTACGACAAGACCATCAGGGGCAGCAACAACAAAATTTTTCAAGCCCTCTGGATTTGGCTTTCCTCTAACGAACTGCTTCGTTTTACAAGTCCCTGTAAATGGGATCATCTGTTCATCTACAGCAACCACTTTCTCTCTAGGTAGCTGCAAACACCCCTGCCATACTGCTTTTATAATAGGACGTACTTTCCAAAATTAGTCAGACCTGCGTACCTCTTCAGCGATGCTGTCATCAATGACGATTTTAAGGTTACTTCTTATAGCAAAACATCTATCTCGATTGTATCTGCAATAGCTGAAACTTTAGTGGTTTTTGCCCAGTTCATTCCTGATTTTGGGATATTTTAGACAGGACATCAAACAAACTATTCCAAAAAAATGTTTAATCTCATTAAGAGTCAATTTAAGAGATACTCCTTTAAGTTCAACGTACCTTGCATTTGTGAAATCACACACTTTTTGGAATAACTCATCTTCAAAGTACATGGCTAAATACGAATTTGCAGTCCAATCATACCGGAGCTCTGCGCTGCATTCACTAGAGGGGCCTTCAAAATTTGGAGGTGCAAAAGTATCATCTCTTCTCCAAGACTTTCGCTTTAAAGGATCCACAGATTGCTTGGCCATTTTTAAGTTTTCTCTCATGACACTAAGGGGAATTCTATCTTCTTCTTCTTCCTCCTCACTGCTGCTTACTAGTTCTTCATTAATTATTTCTTCTTCTCTCCCCATTAAATTATCCATAGTTTAAATTTCTTCTTTATCATCAGACATTTCAATATCAGAGTCATCATTTCCAATGATTTTTAGTATTTGCTCCAATTTTTCGTCATCTTCCCCTGGCCGAAGCACTCTTTGATTGCCAAAAATTCCTACAACAAATTTTATGAGTTAATTTAAAATGTGCATGAGATCGACCCAATGTCCATTTAAATGGACGCGAATAACTTCAAGGGTAATACAAAACTTATTTAATTTTTTTCTTATTGTAATGTTATTTAAATTTGTCTATTAAACATTTGCAAATAAAAACTTTCACAAAAATCATTACAAAACGTTAAAAAATAGGCTACATACCATCATAACGAGAACCACGTGCAGCCGCCATCACAACAGAAAACAAACAACTGATTCCTAGCACATGTGCACAATTAAAGTCCACCGAATCGGACTGGGCGGCAGCACCGAACTGTCCAACGTAGTGAATGCGAGGTCGAAGCGGCTTAAATAATAAATTAACGAAACTGGAAACATAAAACTGGCATGTCCATTTAAATGGACGCTAGGTCCCAGGAGGATATTTTTTAATGTATGGGTTGCGGACGGGACAATTTATTTATAAAATTTTCTTGTAAAATAGTAACATGATACAAAAAAAATCTTTTACTATAATATTGCCCTTTTACCCAAACTTTTTATTATTTAGTGGGATATACCTACTTTTTCTAAGAATTTGTCTGTGGACGGGACAAAAAACCCTTATTATTACACTAAATGAAAAAATATATCTACTTACTTTAATTACAAAATTAATATTCACCACAAAAAACTTGAAACCACTGACATTTACTCTGCCATGACAGCGTCTCAATGTATCACTTGTTTTAATCCATGGCCGACTATACAAAGTTAACTATTTTTTCCTAAAACAGCATGCTAATACAAACCTGAAAGTAATGAGTGTCCCATTTTTTTTAGATGTTATTTTTTATATATTTTTATAAGTTTCTATGACAATTAAATGACATTCAATAAATATATGGTTTAAAAATATACTTTAATGCATTTTCGTATTTTATAAAAAAAAACCAAATCGCTTGAAATGGCCGTATAATCATCCTATTGTCAAGTTTTTTATGCTTAAATCCGCACTCCACTAAAATACTTCGGAGGGTCTCTAAGCTATTACAGTAGCTATTACATAGTCTGGATATTCATTTAGTTTGTGTTTTATCATTTCCAAAGTTGGCACTAAATTGTCTTCACAAAAACCATACAGTATTCGTCGAATAACGTCCTTGGTCGCGTTATCAATTTTTCGCAACTTCTGGTGTTGGTTGACCTGCTTCCGCTTTGTGGAATGATCTTTAATATCTCCCAACTTTAACAACACGATAAATTGTAGCAAACATTAATTGTTTGCATATGTATCAGGAGTAGGAGAAGATGACTCCAAAGCTTTTGAACAAGCATCATCGACTTCAAACGGCTGCCAAAATGCCATTTTAATTAAACAATTTATTAATTACAGTAACGATAACAACAACAACACCAAAATTAACTAAAATAATAACGCAAAAGAAGTAAAACGAATTATAAAGCTTGAATCAGATATCGAAGAAAAACCACCATAAAAATACATCTAATCATAAGTGCGCTTGAAGAGCAACTGGAACTTCGATAAAGCCGCGTGCCGCCACTGATTCTGCCATAAAATATCAAATAAACAACTGCAAATACATTTTCTTTTGAATGCCGGCTTAAAGGTGATATTTAATTCTTTGTCCCGAACGATGCCGCCGTACGCGTGCCTCTTTAATAACCTACGAGGTCCCGATAACCACTGAAATTAGTACTCGGTGTTTTTATTAGTTAGCCCCACTAATGTGGCTCGGAAACGTTTGGTGGCTTTTTTATTTTATTTTTTGCTTTTTCAATTTGAACTGGTTGGACTTTAAGACGGTGGAGAAAGTAGAATTACTTTCTCCAGAGGTGACAGGGGTCAGATGACAGTTAAACTCACAATGTTGAATTAATAATATGGCCTCCCTATTGATCTTCATCTTCGTTACAAAGATCTTCTGCATTACAACATTCTTCCTTACGGTCTAGCTTTTTAGCAAACAAGCGGAGTGTCGAGAGGTATGTCAACGAAATAACAATGCACTACGGAGAGACATAGGGGTGTCTCTGATATATCAGTCGGAAAAGAATCATGCGACATTTAGTCGGATTGTCGAGTCCAGTCCACCATTTAACGGAAACGATCTGGTATCCAGGTAGAAAGCACCAATAGGATTAAGAAACTCAGATGCGTGCGCACGGATATGGTTAACGTTTTTAACAAGTGAAGGAACAAGGAAGAATCCAATTCTAACGGAAATAGCATTGGTTAGGAAAAGCATGAAAAGCGGTGTAAACGAAAATGTTTGATAAGGAAAGTCACCCTGTATGGTAAGCCAGCTTGTGACACCATTGCCCCGCAGGCTTTGTGGGGCAACGGTTTGGGACCAGGGTGCCAATGGTCGGCGGCGGCGGTCGGAGTGGAGCTGGGTCTTCGCTGGTCGGTGTCGGTAGACGGACTGACTGAGAGTACCGTACGACTGTATTTAAAAGTAGTAGTAGACTGTAGTGTAAAAATCGGTTTGAACATTTTCGAAATGTGGAAAAATCTGCTTCAAACTTTTTGTTACGTGTAAGAATCTGCTTGAAAATTTTTCATTCGTGTTAAAATCGGCTTGAAAATTTTCCAGGCGTATAAAAATCTGCTTGAAAACTTTTGTTGCCTGTAAAAATTGGCTTGAAAATTTTTGATTCATTTTTTACTTTATTTTCCAAATTTAATATACTTTACAAATTAATTTTTAGTATTATATTCTAATAACATTCATGGCTGTGTAACTTTGAAACCAATAAAAAAGGATCTACAAGTTTTGCGTTTTTTTTTTTTTTTTTACTTAAAATGAAGCGTACTTTATGTCCCCAAAATTTGAACATAACGAAAGGGACACCCTGTATATGATGATTAAAACATGGTAATAGACAGACTGTACGCTTGCATATCTCAAACTAAACTGTCGTTCGCATTCCTTAAAATGTGTCATAGCGTTACTCCAAAAAATATCTCTGAAGGCCAATAATAGAGATCTATAAGGCCCATAACGCATAGACGGGATCGTATACCCGAATCTATTATTATAGCTAACACACTGGCGACAATAACGCTTCAGTGGAAAATTTTCAAATGTAAATGTAAATTACATTATAATGGAGGTAATTAAACCTAAATACTGGGAACATCCATTTTAAAGTTATAAACACCGTTTTAAAAAATACTTTAAAATTGTGTGATTTTCAAAAAGTGCTTGCAATATGAGCTACCCTCTAGAAGTAACAAAAAGTCGTATTTAATCGTAAAAAAATATGTATTTTCAAAAAACAAGACATAAAATACTTATTTACAAAAATCGCTAATATATTTGCCGCGTTCTGTGACCGCAAGCCTCATGTGATCACGTATTACACATCAAACAGCGCACCCACGACTCGCCCTTGACAACTTCAGAGAAAAGTCCTTCACAATAAATGCACATCATCATCAATTTAGCCATCTTCACTCTCAGTCAACAGATTCAACAATCTTTTTTCGTTTTGGAAGTTTTGGGTAGGACTTCGATTTACCCTTCGAGAAAGTTTTGCCAAACACATTCCGTTTTCCTTTTCCACTAACATTTTTAGTTTTTTCAATAGAAGTTTCTAACTCGTGTTTGAATGGAGAAGACGTTATAATTTCAGACTTTTTTCCACGATTAGTTACTTATCTTTTTATGAAAGGAACTGGGGAAATCCCAAAAGGCGACACAAGCTAGAAGGATTTTGACAAACTAGATGATGTAGAGGCAGGAACATCAACATATCTAGACCATCCGGGATGGGGATCATTACTGGAACATGGCGGGCCAGTAGATTTAGCATTTTTATTAATTTGAGTTGCTGGACTGGACACGGGAGAGGGACTTTGATCTTGGGAAGTATTGCTGTTGGTGGAGTTTTTTTTAAATTCGCTGCATCTTTTAGCTGCTTCAGCTTCCTCAGTAATAAAATCAGCATCACAAAAAATGTGTCTATTAAAGGGGTAAACCTTGTCACTCGAAAACCGTTGATTGCTATTTGTGCAGTCTGTGACTTTGGGGATGCATTTCCCAATAGCTCGGCTATTTCATAAACAGAAACAGGACGCTGATTAACACGAACCCAATTTTTTATTTCTTGCTATAGAGAGCTTAAATGGACCCATAAAACTTTTATCTAATGGCTGTAATTTATGCGTAGGGGGTAGTGAAATGTGATTTTCCCTGGCTAAGCTAATATCTTCCAAATTACGGGTATGGCTGTAATGCCCATCCAAATTAACAAAACAGGGTCATCTTGAGATGGTTTAACGAATTGTATAAAGTGACGAAACCACTTCGTAAAGAGATTTTCTTGAATTCACCCACTAGGATGTACGTCATAAATTATCCCTAGAGGAACTTCACGAATTAACTGATCATTTTTATTTTTCCTGGGAAAAATTAACATTGGTGATACGAATTGTCCACCAGCACTCATACAATCGAATGTCACAAGTGATCCTCATTCTGTTGATGTGATGGCAGCTATCTGTCGTTTACCTCTTCGACCAATTACAGTAGGGATCTTACTTTGCACTATTGATATGCCTGTCTCATCGACATTAAATATTCTGTGCGGTGAAAAATTGTATTTATTCTATTCCTGCTCCAGATTATCAAAAAAACGTGATGCGTTTTTTGCATTAAAACCAAGAGCTATTGCAAAAGCCGTTCCAGGGAAAGTATTTCCTTATGGCGACGTAAAAATCCATCAAGCCAGCTTCTTCCTGCTATTTCATTCCTAAAGGGGCTATTCTTACAATTTTTTTCAACTAAATTGTACGCCATAATTCGAATGTCTCGTCTAATGAGACCATAAAATGTTGCCTCCATTGCGAGTGTTAAATAGACCGGACTATAATATTTAAGATTTGGCCTATTTTTAAACCGAAAACGTTTACGTTGCGTCTCGCCGCTTCCTGGTAATGTTTTTGTTCCGTATCTTTATTTTCTTGCATGTTAGTTCTTTTAAGTCGGTCCAACAGTAAACTTCCCGCTAATAAATATTTTCTTTTACTGATCATCGGGTTTTTATTCATCATCGGATTTTTAACAGGTTATGGGCCCAGGCACGTTTTAATTTTTGAGTTCAAGGGCAACCTATTGATCGGTACGTTTTTGGGTCGCGTTTGAGTCGTGGCTTATGTTACAGTTTTTATTGTTTTTACGTTCGAGTCGTATATAAACAAACATTAAAAATACAGTGATGGCGGTAAAATTAGATTGTGGAAATATTCCGAAATTTGATGGGTCAAATTTCCAACTGTGGAAGTTTAGCATTCGGATTGTGTTGAAAGCTGAGAATATACTCTCCATTGTCGATGGTTCGACACCTGAGCCGTCTGAGACGACGACTGCAGAGTGGAAAACCTGGGATAAAGGTAATTCGAAGGCCCAAGTTATTTTATTGTCCACAATAGCACAAGATCAGATCCAGCATTTGATAAACTGCGAAAATGCAGCACAAATGTGGACAAGGTTAATGTCCATTCATGAGCAGAAAACCGAAATTTCAAGAGAACTCCTATGGCAGAAGTTTTATGAATATAGGATGTCTCACAATGCAAAAATTGCCGTTCACATTTCTTCGATTGAATTGCTTGTACGACAGCTTAAGGATGTAAAAGAAGAAATTAGTTCCAGTGCAATATGCTCCAAGGTAATGAATAGTTTACCCTCGGAGTATAATGCATGCCGTACTGCATGGGATTCAGTTAGCAGTGATCAGCAAACTTTTGAAAATCTAGCTGCCAGGTTGCTGAAAGAAGAGACCAGAATGTCGAGGGAGGATTCAGAAGTGTCACGCCTTGCTTGTCAGGTAGTGGCTCTACAAGCTAAGAAAGTACAAAAAAGTATACTAGAAGCTAACAAAAATAAGGTCAAGCCGAGTATTCAAGAGCTAAAGAAGAATACTAGCTGCAAGTATTGTAAACGCAAAGGTCACTGGGTTAGAGAATGTAGAAAGAGAATACAGGACTTGAAAAATGAGCAAGGTAAGGTCTCAGGATCAGAAAGTGCTTCTACATCCAGTTCGGCCTATATATGTGATATAACATCTATGTATCTGTCAAGCTCCAATGTCAAGAAAATCGAATGGATATGTGACTCTGGTGCGAGTCTACACATGACTGGAGAGAAAGGTTGGTTTGCAAAGTTAGAAGCATTGAACGAACCTATGTTTGTTCGAATAGCAAACAATAAGTTAATTTCTGCAGAAGGTAAAGGTGTTATACAAGTTCAGGCATGTGTTCAAGGTCAGTGGTATGATCGCACAATAAATAATGTCCTCTACATTCCAGAACTCAGCAACAGCTTATTTTCAGTGGGAGCTATGACTGACAAGAATTTTACTAACCGCTCTCATAAAAATAGATGTGAGTTTCTCGATCCAAATGGAAGTGTGTCATGTGTGGGTATACGTAGAGACAATTAATGGATTATGCAGTTTCGAGTAAAGCCAATCCCAGAGTGTAATTTGGCTCACAAGACTTCGCTGAAGTTATGGCATGACCGCTTAGGACATATCAACCCTACTACTATAAAGAAAACAGCACCTTTGGTCAATCATTTAACCATAGCTGATAATCAAGAACAATTCTTCTGTGAAGCATGTCAGTTTGGTAAGCAGTCCAGAAAGTCTCATAGAAGTTTTGAGAAACGGAGATCAGAGAAACCGGGAGAGATGATTCACACTGATGTTTGTGGTCCTATAAACATTATGTCTCCGAGTGGATCAAAATATTTCGTCTTGTTTAAGGATGATTTTAGTGGATATTCTATTGTTTATTTTCTTAAACATAAATCCGATGTCTTAAGCAAATTTAAAGAATTTAAATTGCTTGTAGAAAACCAGACTTGTAACAAGATTAAAATCTTAAGAAGTGACCAAGGTAAAGGTGAATATGTTAACAGTGGTTTTCAAGAATTTCTCAAACATAATGGAATAATACACGAGTGCTCAGCCCCATACACCCCTCAACAAAATGGCCGAAGTGAGAGGCAGCTAAGGACCATTGTGGAAAGTGCCAGAAGTATGCTTATTAGCAAGAATGTGCCACAGGAATTATGGAGTGAGGCAGTGAATACAGCTGTGTATGTACTTAACAGAACAGCTTCAACTCAGGTACAAAACATGACTCCATATGAACAATGGTTTAGACGAAAGCCGGATTTAAAGCATATCAAAGTTTTTGGCAGTGTAGCTTACATGTTAATACCATCACAGTTTCGTAAAAAGTTTGACCCGAAATCGAGAAAGTTATTATTTGTGGGTTATGATGGATATTCTTCGAACTACAGGCTTTGGGATGCGGAGAAGAGACGAATTGAGGTAAACTGCAATGTAAATTTTAATGAAATGGAGGGGGTAGAAAAGAAAGAGGAAACTTTTTCATTAAAATTTAATACCCTAGAAAATGAGGAAGATGTAGGCCTAGAAGATCTTCAAGAAAGTGACAGTGATGAAAGCTTAGACATGTCACAAACCAGCACTTACCAAACATTGGATTCTGATGATGAAGTGTTTGAGTTGAATATTCCAGAGTCAGCAGATGATGAAAATGCTGATAGAAGGCAGCTACGTGACAGGAATACACTATCTAAGCCGGACTATTATGGTGTAGCAAATTATTGTGAGATTTTAGAACCTACAAACTATGAGAATGCCATTAAGTGTCAAGATTCAAGTAAGTGGCAGCGAGCCATGGAGGAGGAGATGGATGCACTTAAGGACAATAACACATGGGACTTGGTAAAATTACCTGATGGTGCAAAAGTGATAGACAATAAGTGGGTTTATCGTGTTAAGTTTGACTCTGATGGTAATCCATTTCGTTATAATGCTCGTCTTGTCGCGCGCGGATTTATGCAAATTAAAGGCATAGACTATGAAGACACTTTCGCGCCGGTTGTGCGGTATGACTCTGTGCGAATTTTGCTAGCCTTAGCAGCCGAAAAAGACTTGAAAATTGCAAACTTCGATGTACAGACTGCCTTTTTGTACGGTGAGTTGCCAGATTGTGTTTATATGAAACAGCCTATTGGCTTTCAAAATAGAAAGGCGCCGGACTTGGTTTGCAAACTTAATAAGAGTTTGTATGGATTGAAGCAATCACCAAGATGTTGGAATCGTAAGTTTGTTGATTTTCTTAATAAATTTGACTTTAGACAATTGAAAAGTGATCAATGTGTTTTTCTTGGTTCTATTGCAAACGCAGAAATATATTTAGCAATTTATGTTGACGACGGATTGCTAATGTCAAAATCTGAAAGTGCCATTAATCAACTTATAGAGACTTTGCAGCAAATGTTTAAAATTACTGTACATTTAAACAATAATAAATTAAATTTTGTTGGTCTTGAAATCAAACAAGATCTTGCTGCGGATACTGTTGCTATTCATCAAAAGCTTTACATTAATAAATTGCTAACAAAATTTAATATGACTAATGCCAAGCCTCTAAGGATTCCTGCAGAACCTAGTGCGCCTTTGTCCAAGGGCAATAATTTAAATTGTAATACGTCATTGCCGTATCGTGAGGCTGTTGGATCATTAATTTTCTTAGCCACAACCAGTCGCCCAGATATAACCTATGCGGTAAATCAGGTGAGCAGATTCTTTAATCACTGGAGTGATGAACATTGGCAGGCAGTGAAACGAATTTTTAGATATTTGAACCTTACTGTTCACTATAAAATCGTTTACAATAAGACGTCGCAAATTGAGGCTATAGGTTACACTGATGCCGATTACGCTGGATGTTTGGACACAAGAAGATCGACCAGTGGTTATGTTTTTATTCTTGGTAATGCTCCAATCACTTGGAAAAGCCAGAAGCAGAATGTGGTAGCTCAATCAACCACCGAAGCAGAGTATTTGGCTTTGTCTCTTGGAGTTAGAGAAGCTTTATGGCTGAAACATTTTCTAAAAGAACTTGGCATTAGCGTCTCGACTATAAAACTTCATGTTGATAACCAATCAGCTATTAAACTTACACAAGCTCAGCAACTTCATAGTAGAACGAAACATATAGACATTAAGGTACATTTTGTTCGAGATGAGTGCGAAAAGAAAAATATATCGGTCAGTTATGTGAACTCAAGTAACCAATTGGCAGATCTATTTACAAAAGCTCTTTCTAAAACTGTTTTTAACAATTTACTGGAAAAGTTGAATTTGTCAATGTGAATTATGATTAGCTTAGAAACAGTCGGTATTAGTTATTTTTAATGCTTTGTTTATGTTTATTTCGATTAGGTGTAAATTGTTTTTTTAAATCACTCTGATGTTATTAAATCTTAAATAAGTGGGAGTGTTAAATAGACCGGACTATAATATTTAAGATTTGGCCTATTTTTAAACCGAAAACGTTTACGTTGCGTCTCGCCGCTTCCTGGTAATGTTTTTGTTCCGTATCTTTATTTTCTTGCATGTTAGTTCTTTTAAGTCGGTCCAACTGTAAACTTGCCGCTAATAAATATTTTCTTTTACTGATCATCGGGTTTTTATTGAACAGCGAGAATGTAATCAACAAGCTCCTTCTTCAGTTGACTACCTTAAACTGTTTTCCTTCCAAAGGTAGTTGCAGTTATGTGGTCAGGATCCCATCGACTTTAGAAAGCCTTTGTAAAGTAGATCTTGGTACACAAAATGTTTTTCCTGCCTGCCTACAAGTTAATACATTTTCTTTAACAGCAGTTATAGCTTACGTTATATCACTGGTATTCCACTGCTTTCTCATTTTTTTTAAACGTATTTTTCCTTTGTTCGGGGCATTTTTACCTACAAAATAACAATCTTGCCATTTTTCACAAGTTTATACTATATATGGTTTAAATATGGGCATAGCTCATATTTCAGACAGTTAAGTGGCCCATATTCCAAACATAACAACAAAATTGTCCACATTTACACAAAGTATGTTAATGCAATTTTGGGCAAAACTATGTAGTACATCTTAAACAGTAACATTTTAAGACCACACCAATTTTTAACTTTAATGACTAAGAATTTTTAACCGTCGGAATATCAACTTGTCTATTGCTTTCCTATGCCATCTATGTTTAGGCAGCTGAAGCTAGAGATTTGTTCGCGGATATCGTTCAAATACTGTTAATCCCCGCTGCGTGAAGCATCGTATCGGTGCGCGTTGTTGCCAATAATAGAGTGGCATTTTCATCAATAAAATTATTAATTTACGTATGTCTTCTTAATTATCGTAAAATATGTGGACTAATTGCCAGAAGTGTAATTGATGAAACAAAATATAATATATATTAGATAAAGTACTAGTAGGCCACCGACGCACATTCTATTTACCATATCGCTCTCTAATTCTTTCAACTAGACTTCTGTTGTTTTGCAACTAATGTTATTTTGAGTTACAGAATAAATGTAAAAATTGGCAGAAGTTTACTCCGTCATATAATTGTGGCAAAAATTGACTCCTCAAAATTAAAAAACCCCCATCACAATCCCGCATCGATCCCAGACTTGTTAAAACCCCTCCAAACCCCGACCTGGGAGCTGGCAAAGCGCCACCTCAGAGTGCGGAGCTGAGGCAAAGTGACGAATGTAAAAGGAAACTCGAGTAAGAAAATCAGGAAAGAGATCTGCGAAATGGAAGACAGGAAACTGAATGTAATACTGAGAGAACTTCACAAAATGATGGGGTTTGAACCGGAGGAACTGATTGGTTTAAAACCGGCCCAAGCCGTAGAAGGCTCACGGACCTCATCAGGTTCCTCGTCCTGAAAGATCAAGAGGCTGTGTTTGAGATAGAAAACCTTTTGAACATTAGGGTCTGTGTCGAGCGCTTAAGGACCCACACTATCGAACAGGAAGCAAATTGGGCAATGTCATCGCTGTTAAGAATATGGACACGTCATCAGCAATCGAAACGCAAAGCCGCGTTGCCATTAATGCAAGGGCGATCACTTTTATTCTAACTGTGACAAAAACAGAGCAGCCCCGGCAGAGTGTTGCATTGCAATTGATATTGGCGCTGCCCAAAAAACCCAAATATAAAAAATTTAAATACACAAAAAAGCTTCGCTGAGACCTTGAGAAAAACGACCGACA
Source organism: Anthonomus grandis grandis (assembly GCF_022605725.1). NCBI lineage: Eukaryota > Metazoa > Arthropoda > Insecta > Coleoptera > Curculionidae > Anthonomus > Anthonomus grandis. The sequence goes on from NC_065555.1 coordinate 27,694,860, forward strand.
CGGACTCTAACACCAGGAGAGCGGAGCCAAAGGATGGCACTTCATCATCATCACATATGAAACGTCCCGAGTTTCCTATCAAAAACACAAACCTCTTGAATCTGCTAAGTTTGCCTGATGGGATGTTGGAAAAAAAAATCGACAACCTTATGGCAAAATTAGAAAAGGTTAACTAAAACCCGGCGATCAACCTTCTTCTAAGAGTCGAGGTATAAGTCTTAACAGTGTGCATTCGTTTCCTTCTTAGTGTGTTCAGATCCCAATCCGTATTAACCACATAAATCTAACATAAAACCCAATCCGAACGCCAAATAACCTAAAACAACGCCGAAAAACACCGTAAAAGACCGGTTACGTTTACACCTCCGTCCGACCTTTTCTCATCAGCCAAAAGTTCCGTATTCTGAGGGAGCGTGGTCTGCTCCGCAAGCTCGCGTCCAATAACATCACACCCAGGCCTTATAAATACATGCATCTTATCCCGATCATACAGAGTTCGTCCTCCGTTGAGTGCAGATCACCTGCACTTAACGTCGAAGTGTTCTCTGAACCAGTTTCGCTGTACCGAGTGTACCAGTACGACCTACCCCGCTATCTTTCTGCCCGACGATTGAGTCAACCATGGCTCACAAACTTGACGAAAACTCTTCCTTCCTATTGGAGGACGACGAGGAATTCTCGGAGTTCTGTAACACGGACGAGGAAGAGGAAACACCCCAAGACGAGGCCAAATTAAAAGCGGACCTAGCCATCCTTCAATCCACCCCTTCAACCCAAGAAGAGCTAACCTACTACTACGTTGTCCTCATGCGTAGTGCCAAGAGGAGGCACGAGAAGGAAATAAATGAACTCCGCCGAGTCTTCCACCAAACGACCAGGGCCCTTAAGAACCGGATAAAGGCTCTTGAGTCCGCCCTGCCGCCTGCTAAGACTCAGGCCACGTACAGGCCAGTACCGCAGTTGAAAGTAAAAAGTTGAAAATGTATTGACAAAATGGGTTACTTCTTACAAAAAATTATTGATCAAGAAGTTATATTACCATAGGTATTAAGTCTTATGAATTAATTCAATTATTCTTTATAATATTTACGTGAAACCTGCTTATATCTTAAAATTCGTTCCACATATTTTTTGAATATTAGTTTTTAGTTAATTAAGTGCAACAGGCTTTTTATTTAAAAACTTGATCCTCTTGAACACAAAATGGAGAAAATATAATGTTTGTTGTTGGAATTATAACTTGTATTAAACTTTGTTGTAATTTTGTAAAAATAGCTTTTTATATATTAATTTTTGTCTCAAAAACTTATTTAAGTAAGTAATAAAGTAATTATTTGTTTATAAAATTTAACTTTTTAAGAAATTTCAATGTCTCCACCCTTAAGTAGATCACTCATCACTTGACGACCTAAATGACACCAATGTGTTGTATGTTAAAAAAAAATAAAAACATAGTTGGGGGCATCATCCCATATCTTAAAATATCCAACACGGCCGCGTAACCGGAGATTCCAGCGTCGTTAAAAAACCTGACTCAAAGAAGCCAAAAACCAAGTCCACGCAGCAAAAATAAATCGTTCCTAGATTTGACGCTTCGCGGCAGCACCATACGGCACACGAAACTGAACGGCAATCCGATAGTCGACCGGGTACACTTTTTAACACAGGATTGCGTATCTTCCCAAATATTCAATCAACGCTGGAGGACTTAAAGAAGCTGGGATTCCACCCACACTCCGCAGCCCGGTACTACAATTGGCACAAACAGCCCACGCCGCTAGCCCTCGTCCAGCTCCCGAGAGAGGAGAAATCTTCTCAACCACAGAGCTGAGGGGCATCAAAATCAGCGTGGAAGCCCAGAGAAACAAATCCAGAAGGATTCAGTGCCACAGGTGCCAACTCCACGGGCACTCCCAGGCCAGGTGTACAACAGCCTTCAAATGCGTGAAATGTGGTCAACTTCACGCAACCGCTGACTGCACAAAACCAAGAGACCAGCTAGCCACATGGGTCCGCACAGAGCGAACTACCTGTGATGCCCCAGAAACCCCAAACAAATCCTGAAGGCCAAAGCGGCCAGACGGGATCGCCTATTCACCTGGGGCACCCAGGACAACAGCCGTCTTACCGCTCCCCCTACACTCCAGCATCCAGCAGCAGCTGCCGCCCCTCCTCTGCCCGGTACAGACCCAAATGCCATGCTCCAGTGGCGGCTGGTCTATGTGTGCTGCAGTGCTGCAGAGCTCCAAAGAAAATTAAATAATCTATTAAAAATATGATCTATAAACCAAAACCCAAAAAAAAAGAAAAAATCTCCGTCCCGCATATTTTTTACACCTATTTTATCAATTAAACAAAACGCATACCTTCTCGCATCATCACAGCCGAAGCGCCAGCACCTCCAGTGCATCAGCAGCCGAGTAAAGTAAGGTACCGTCGTCCCGGTCGACGATTCGAAATAATCATCTGGTCCACACGATCGTGCTCTACGCGCTCCTTCGCACACCCGCGCTGTTCCCCGCCACCCCCGTGTCTATCTGAATGGTACGCTGAAATAACCCGATAATTTGCTGCATTTATTCCAGCTCTAGGCGGAAGATGCAATTTGAGACTTGAGATCGGGATTTTTTTTCGCGGCTTGGCAGTTTTTGGGTAGTTTCGGCGCGGCGCGGCGAGTTGAACTTAAAAACAATACGGTGTGTGTGATTTTGTATTTTATTCGTGTACGGATTTTGTTTTGTTGAATTGACAATAATAATATAATAATTATTTATTAACTATGGAAGTGGTGTTTAATTTAATTAATGTGAAGAGATTTTCTCAACATTCTTATGAAGAAAAACTTGAGTTAAAAGCAAAAGGTAGACCATTGCCAGACATTATTATTGAAAAAGCTGGTGTAAGTAGAGGAAAAAGTTATACGCGTAAATTTAATAAAGACATTTATTTAAAAAAGAGAGTGAGAGAAAACTGAGACTTCTAATATGTCGTATCGACCGGCAGCATTGTCGTTTCGCTCCGTAATTGCTCACAGTTTTAGTGTGTTAAGATTAATAGCAGAAATAAGAAATTTTCACTAGTAGTGCTTTGTAAGACTGCCAATCCAACGCCATATGTTGTTACTTGATTAGTGAACAGTAAATGTGTTAAAAGAGTGATTTAAGTGCAAACAATAGACCAAATATGTCTATATGTGTTTTTTGTGAGGAATCTATACCATCACGAAAAAAACTGCCATGTAGTGAATGTAAAAACGCTTCGCATATCAACTGCGTTCACAAGTCCGTCGATGTTGCCAATTTGATTTCTGAAGTAAGAGGTTTATCCTGGAAGTGTGTTGAATGTGTTTCAAAATGTATTTCCATTGACCAATCACGTTTAAAACTTCTCGTAAATGAGCATGTACAATCATCACTGGCTTCTATTACTGCTGCTTTTGAATCCCTAAAATCTGATTTAGTTACTGTAATCTCTGAGAAGATCTTAAGTGTCAAGTCGGCGACTACTGCACCGGTGAGCTATTCAAGTATAGCAAAAAATAACACTCAACCTGCTGTCTTGGTAGTGCCAAAGAACCAAGCCCAGACCACTGAAAAGACCACGGAAGATATAACCCATTGAATTAACCCATCGGAATTGAATTTACAGTTAACCAAAGTAAAAGCGGTTAAAAATGGTTCCATTGTCGTAGGCTGTAAAAGTCAGGAAGAAAACAAAAAGTTTAGAGAGATGGCTCAAGAAAAGTTAGCTGATTCCTATGAAATTAAGGAGCTTCACGGAATTAGTCCTAGGGTTCGTATAGTAGGTTTTAGGGAAAATTATAATAATGACGAATTTCTTAATTTAATTAAACAAATAAATAAAGATGTATTTTTTTCTGAATCCATATGTAATGTTTTTAAAATATGTACGACAAAAAAAAGTGACAAGGTATTTCAGGCTGTTGTTCAATTAGATAGAGCGACATATGATAGGATCATAAAGGTGGGCACTGTTTTTGTGGGATATGATGCGTGCTCTGTATTTGATGGTGTTGAAGTAAATCGCTGCTTTAACTGTAATGAATTTAACCATTCTTCAAAAAATTGCATTAAAACTCAAATTTGTCCCAGATGTAGTGAAAATCACTCAGTAAAAGAATGCAAATCTTCCACATTAAAATGTTCTAATTGTATTAATCATAATTCTCATAATCGTGGCAACACTGTCAAATCGGATCATGCTGCTTGGGATATATCGGTATGTTCGGTTTTCAAGAATGCGTGTGCAAAACTACGGGCAAATATTCTCGGCCAATAGCAATTAATCGATAATTTCATAGGTCAAGGTGCTGCTTCTGTACCTGCCCATCTAACGATTTTGAACTATGCTCCTGCATTGACCCCGCCCGTATTGATGGCGCCTACTGCGAGCAACCAAAATTATTATACTGCACCGAGTACCGGACTTAGTAAGCGCTTTTTGATCTATTATCAGAACGTACGTGGCTTGAGAACAAAGACTGCAGATTTATTAAATAGCACCTCTGCGTGTTGGTATGATCTAATGGCGCTTACTGAGACATGGCTCGATTCGTCAATATCTGATGGTGAGGTGGTTGCGGCTGTGTACAATGTCTTTCGAGCCGATAAAGATTTTCTAAATACGGGAAAATCACGAGGTGGGGGCTGTCTGATAGCCGTTAATAAAAAGTTTAATGCTTTTAAAATAGATGTAAATCAAAGTGTTGATCTTGAGCCCGGTATAGATATTGTTGATGTTAAGATTGTATTAGATTTCTCGTCAATTTTAGTTTTTGCTGTATATCTTCCTCCTCCAGTATCTCCTGAAACTTTGGAAAATCTGTTTGAGTGTCTAACATCCCTTGACTGCATGTTTGGTAATAATATTTGCATATTGGGTGATTTTAATCTACCTAATTACGTTAACTGTAACAATTCTCAAGATAAGCATATTTTAATACTGCAAAACTTATAACTTTTCTTAATTGCAATCAAAGCAACTCTATACAAAATTCAAATAACAGAATTCTTGATTTGGTCATAAACAATAATGAAAATTGCATAGTGGAAAAATCTTTGGATCTGTTGTTAACCGAAGATACTCACCATCCTGCTCTTGATATTTCGTTAAAATATTGCCACTCTATGAATTTTAAGCGTAAGACACTTTTTAACCTACAAAATGCATTTAACTTTAAAAAAGCTAATTTTCCTAATTTATATGATGCCTTTTCAATGACTGATTGGTCATTTATGGAAGCTACGGTTTCTGTGGAGCATCAGTTTAAGGTCTTTTATGATTTAATATTAAAGGAATTGGACAGTTTTGTACCAAAATATCCTAATATACCTAGGAGAAATTTTCCACCTTGGTTCACAAATAGTATTATAAGGGATATAAAGCTTAAGAGTTTATCATTACAGCAAAAGAGAGACAGAAGAGCTTTCATTACAACAAATTTAAAAAATATGGAAGAACCGATGATATAAACAGGTTTAAATTGTTACGCAATAAATCTAAAAGAGATATATCTAAATCTTACTATCAATACGTTTCAAATGTGGAAAGCAGTATCATAAATAATCCTAACAAATTTTGGAGTTTTATAAAGAATAAAAAAAATACAAGAGATATTCCTAAAGATATGTTTTACAAGGACACTCCTATAAAGGGCACCCTTGAAATAGTTAATTCCTTCGCTGACTACTTTAAACGATCTTTTTTAAATAATAATTTACACCCTAATTCTCATCATACCCCAAATAACTCTCTTAATATAAATATTTCTTGTTTTTCAGAACGCGAAGTACTCAATGCTTTAAACAAATTAAAACCTAAATTTACAACAGGACCGGATCTTATTCCTGCATTTATTATTAAGGACTGTAGGCATATACTTGTAAAGCCTTTACTTGTTTTGTTTAACAACTGTCTTTTATCGGGGTCTATTCCCGCATTATGGAAAGTTTCCAAGGTTTGTCCTGTATTTAAAAAAGGTAATAAGTCCGATATATGTAATTATAGACCTATATCTATAATTTGCAATTTTTGTAAAGTTTTTGAATTTTTAATTCACGATAGAGTTTTTCCGTTAACCAAAAATATTATTATTCCCCAACAGCACGGATTTTTTAAAGGAAGGTCTACGAGCACAAACCTTTTGCTTATAACTCAGAATATTGCTGAGGCAGTTGATAATGGGGAACAGATGGATGTTATATACCTGGATTTTAGCAAGGCTTTCGATCAATTGAATCATAGTTTAATTGTTGATAAGCTTAGTAATTTTGGATTTTCAGCTGTCTCTCTTCAATTGTTTCGCTCATATCTACGTGGAGTTATACGGCGAAAGGTCAAGCTCCTAGGATGCAGTTTCTGGTGTCCCGCAGGGATCTGTGCTTGGACCGCTACTGTTTAACTATTTTATTAACGATATTGGTGATAAATTGGATTGCGATTTTTTACTTTATGCAGACGATATCAAGTTATATAATAAAATAAGAAATCTCGCAGATTGTCATAGATTGCAGTATAATCTTGACTTGGTAAATGCTTGGTGTGTAGAAAATGGTCTAAAGTTGAATGTTTCTAAATGTAATGTTATGACATATACCAACAAATTAAAACCGTTATTATTTAACTACGCTTTAAATACGACTACATTAATACGCACAAATTCTTTTAAAGACTTGGGAGTGTACTTTGATACCAAACTGTCTTTCTCATACCATATTGACACAGTAGTCTCAGAAGCGTCAAAATCATATGGATTTATTTATAGAAGCACTAAGGATTTCAGAAATCCAGATGCCATAAAAACATTATATTTTGCATATGTACGATCGCGATTGGAATATGCTTCGGTGATATGGTCGCCGGCTTATAATGTACACATTAACAATCTAGAGCAAGTGCAAAGGCGCTTTTTAAAATACTTATGTTTTAAGTGTGATAATGTATACCCACCTCAGGGTTTTCCACATGATGATCTGCTCCAACGTTTTAATATTTGTTCCCTAGAAACTCGACGAACCTTTTCTGCTCTTATGACATTGCATAAATTACTTAATTATCTAATCGATAGTCCGCCATTAGTGTCAAAATTATATTTTTTTGTGCCTCGTCTCAATAATAGACATCATACCACGTTTCATCTCCCTACTCCTAGAACAAATCTACTTAAATTTTCACCAATTTATACCATGTGTAGTATTTACAATAATGATGCTCATTTTGACATTTTCAATATTACAAAGGAAGCCTTATGTCGCTCACTTGAACACTAAGCCACAAGTAACCTGAGTTTGTATTAAGCTATTTTTTGTAAATAATATAGCCATTTCCGTTAATAAAAATTGAGGTTTATAGTCAGCACATTAGGTTTTGATCGTTTTTGTTACTTATTTTCTATACCTCTTATTACTTTTTATGTAATTTTTTAGTTAGTTTTAGTTAGCTTAGAAGATTTTTGTAACAAGTTATATATACATTTTTCTTAGTTAGCATAAGTTATATTTATGTATTTGAAGGTCTTTCCTGCCTTGTAGATGGGTATTTATTTACCTGTAAGGCTTGTATTGTAAAATAAATAAATAAATAAAAAATGAATGGATTTGTGGCTGTAACAAAAAGAATTATTTATACTGTTTTCCCTGCCTACTTTTTGGTAGCGATAAAGCTTGGACGGAAATAGGGATCACCGATCTAGAACATTTGAGTTTGAAAATAAAAAAGCATGAAAACTCTAAAAGCCATCTTCATAATTGTATGGAATTGGCGCTATTAGGATCAACTAATATAATGACACAATTAGATTCTGCGTATTGGTTGAATATACAAAAACATAATGAAAATGTCTCAAAAAATAGATACATTTTATCAAAAATTATAAATTGTATTAAATTTTGTGGAGCATTTGAACTGGCTCTTCGGGGACATGACGCAAGTGATATTTCTGAGAATCCGGGGATATTTCGTGGGTTGATCAACTTTTCTGTTGAATTAGACGCAACTCCAAGTGATCATCTAAAGAATTCTTCCGTATTTAAAGGCACCTCCAAAGAAATACAGAATGTTTTATTACAGTGTATGCTTGAAGTCTGTCATGAACAAATAATTGAAGAAATTAATCATTCGCCATTTCTGGCAATCATGGCGGATGAAACAGCGGACGTTGCTGCAAAGTCTCAAATGGTTGTTATTTTTAGATATGTTTGCGATGGTGAACCAATTGAACGATTTTGGAACTGCTTAATTCCTGAAAAATGTGATGCAGAAACACTTAGTAAAGCAATTCTAACTGTTATTGAGCCTTTAATTCCAAATTCACCCAACAAACTGATTGCCCAAAGCTACGATGGAGCAGCAGTGATGAGTGGCCACACTGCAGGCGTTCAAGCATTAATAAAAAAAAGGCTCCTTTTGCTCACTATGTACACTGCTATGCCCACCAGTTAAACTTGATTATGTACAAAGCTGCTTCTGCAAATAGGCAAGTACGTGTATTTTGTGGAAATCCCGGGATTTTTTAATAATTCACCACAACGAGTAGAAGTATTGAATAAAATTGTGAACAAAAGAATCCCTCATGGCTCTAACACCCGATGGAATTTTAATATACGAACCATTATTGTTGTGTATGAAAATAGAGCCTCTCTCATTGATTGTATGCATGAAATAGAAGATCAATTTTCCAATAACACAGTTTGTAGTGCGGCCGCTTCTATTCGGCGTGCATTGAATCCTATTTTCAATTTTTGGCTGACTTTTTTCCATCATGTAATGCCCCACGTAGATATCCTATTCAATCAATTGCAACAAAGAAAATCGAACCTACTCTAGTAAGAAACGCTGTTGAAAATTTTGAACGCAGTATCATTCAAGTTCGAAATAATATTGATAACATTATTAGTGAGGCAACAAATATAATTAGCGATGAGCCACCAGAAAACAAACAAAAACGCCCAAATAACAGCCAATTTGATCACCGGATTTCTGCTTTAGAAGTTTGTGATATTATTATGAATTGCGCAAAAGATAGATTTCAATTTAAAGAACATCTAGTAGTTGCATCACTTTTCTTTTCCGATTGCTTTGGAGAATATTGTGGCAAATTTCCTGAAGATAAGCTCACTTCCGTATGTACCTTTTATCCCATGCTTGATAAAGAACGTTTACGAACTGAACTATCCGTTCTATATTCAAGAAATGATTGCAGGACATTAAATGGCGCACTACCTCTTCTAAAATTTTTAGTAACCAACAATCTAGGAGATACGTTGAAGGAGACAAAAAAATTATTGGAAATTGCGGTAACTACTCCCATGGCGACATCAGAGGCGGAGAGATGTTGTTTCAACGTTAAAAAGAGTCAAAACATTTCTTAGAAATTCAATGACCGAAGATCGAAAAAAGTTTATCTCTAAAATTAACAATTTTAGTAAAAAAGTTATAACAAAGTTTGCCACCAGGAAAGAACGAAGAATAGACTTAGTTTATAAAAAATAGGTAGTAGGTGAAATATAAGTAATATACGAGTATAAAAATAATTCAGTTTTTTTTTGCTAATAATAATTGCAGAACACCCTAAAATTTTTACCACGAGCCGCCACTGCCATGCTCCAAGCATTCCTTGCTTCGATGCAGCAGCAACTCCAAATGCTGCTGCAGAGCATTAAACCAGTGGAGGCCGACTAATATTCCACGCATTCTTCCTTACAAAGGCCATCTATTTTTGTTTTTATGTCATTTCCTTAATTTTTTAGAAAATATCCCCGTAGCTCAGTAGGCATGGATCTTAGGATTAACCTGTGTATATTTTTTTATATAAATAAATGTCAGTTTCAAAGTAACTTATCCCGATCAGTCGATTCCTATATTCCGAGCAAGTCAAAAATTTAAACACCTAGATGCGACCCAGAATCATAAAAAGATGGCGCCTAATCTCGATGAAAGTATGATCTCAAAAGACCGGCAAGAGCCAAGTTGCTAGCCCGGAAGTAACAGTGCAAACAAGCAAGCAGGGCGCCTTCTGTCGGCCGACCTCTCGCTATGACTGTAAATAGGGAACCTATAAATGATCAAATTCTCACTTTACCGAGTGACCCCCAACCCTACGTAGCCAGCTCTCCGTCTAATATTAAAATGGTCTCCTTTAAAAAATATGACTGAAAGGGTTTAAGAACAATACGCAACAATTTATAAAATTAATTAATTTTTATACAAGAAAAGTTCAAGAAAATTCCTGTAAGATTCTTTAAAAAAAAGATCTATTCTGCCATCTGGACACAGTCATAATATATAGTAGTATGATATGCGTGTACATATAAAACAGTACAATTCCATTGATCCGAAATTGCCAATTTATTTATTTCTATTGTTATATTGCTATGTTTTTACATATTTAATAAAGATTTAAACATCTAAAATATTTTCAGGATTTAAATTAATTTTTTCCAGAACATGGTTTCTATCTACCTAATTTAAAAAAATATGTATAGCTGCAAATATTTTCAAAATTACTACATACCAATCTACCCAATTAAATCACATTAGTGTACTTTAAATTAAAATTAAGTCGTTAATGATTCACATTTGTCCTGCAGTTCGGGCAACTTGCTTTTTCATCAATCCAGACCTGGATGCAATAAGCGTGAAAAATATGTCCACACTCTAACACTCTTTCCGAATTAGAGGGCACATTGCTAAGGCAAATACTACAAGTCGAATCTTTGGACCTTCTTGGATTTCTTCTTCTCCTGGTTGATCTAAAAAGAAAACTTAAATAACTCGAAAGGTGTCTAAAACAATATTGTAAAATTATTAACCATTGGATTTTCAATGGACCAGCATGTCACCTACAAATCCATAAATCGCCGTTATCATCCCAATATGTTATAAAAATATTAGGGGTATGCAAACTAAAACTTTTTTTTCGTTTTTCGGCCTTGTGCTTGGCACATTTAACCACATGTTCCAATATAGGAACGCATTCATAACAGAACAGGTTGCTAATATAGTATTATACTATTGGGTAAATTGACATAAAACTAATAAAATCTTATTGTCTATTGATCTAATTATTCAGAAGCATTAACAGAAATCTCTGACGATAAGTATCTTGCTCTTAGAAATACAACACTAGCTCGTGACAGTCAAGTTGATTGTTCAGTAACTTAAATAAAAACAGGTGTGGAAAATATTGTCTTCTGATTAAAAGGGATTGCTTATTAAACCGTTTAAGTCAGTGTTCCTCTGGGTATCCTTGAGGAGGATAAGCACCATAAGTTTTATCGTAGAGCAGCTTAAAAAACCTCTTCTGAAACCTCTCAAGGTCCTCAATGTGTTGATTATATTCAGATGATCAGACTATCGAGACTTATGACACAATATCAGCAGAGCGCCTCAACTATGGAGAAGAAGCTTTTCTCCAACACCTCCACACCCTCATACTCCAGATTTGGGAGGACGAGAAAATACCAAGTAGTTGGAAAGAGAGTGCCATCGTGCTCCTACACAAAAAGGACGACAAATTGCAATGCTCCAACTCTCGGGGAATATTATTAATAAATACTACTCCAAAAACTAACTTCCTAAATAGAGCACCAATAATGTGGGTTTAGAAAAGAGCTATCAATTAATGGAGAAGTGCAGAGAATACGATTAAGTCCTACATCTATTCTTTATCGACCTTAAAGAAGTATATGACAATATCCCGAGAGAGCTATGGAATGCTATGTTAGAACTAGGAATCCCGAATAAACTTGTTAGGTTGACAAAGATTAGCATGGGCGCCGTAAGTGCAGTACGGATCGGAAAAAAGCTTTCAAATTTTTACTATAAATAATGGCCTAAAACAGGGAGACGCCAACTCCTAACTGCTTTTTAATATAGCTTTAGAGAAAGTAGTGAGGGAGGAAAACCAAGACTGTTTTCAAAAATCGGAGCCTTTGATTATATAAGAGGCTGATTCATTCATCCTTTTCGCAAAATCTACACAAAGGTTCTTCACGAAATATTCCTATTGTGTGTAGGTATTTTCTCAGTGTGCAGTAGTCCTGTCACTATTCTGAGTTGTATTCTCACCTTTCAGGACTCTTTTGCTATGATTCAGCCCGGGTTTTTGACTAAGACTGGTTGGTTTTGACAAGGTTTTTGTTAAGCCAAAAACAGATATAGGACCTATGAATGGTTTTTCAGATCCTTTCCTTGCTAGGGAGTCTGCTTTTTCATTGCCTTCCACACCTGTATGTCCTAGCACCCCGGCAAGGGTTACCCAGTTTCGGTTTGCCAGACTTAGGAGGTGTTGTAAACAGTTCCAAACTAATTTGCAGCTAATATTTGAGCATATTAGCTCTTTTATTGAGGCGTGACTGTCTGTAAAGATTGTTTTCCTTGTTGACATAGCATCTTCTCAAGTTTTCCCTTAGGCACATCTGTATAGCATGAATTTCTGCTTGGAACACTGTGGTATGTTGCCCGAGTGATGCAAACATGTTGGCTCTCGGACTAAGTTATTAGGAACGGTTTATTCATGTTAATTTTGGTCATTCTAGTGTCACTGCTCGTCTCTAAGAGTGAGTTTGTGATTATATTTGTTATTCTTTAAGACCTGTAGTGTGTTTTTCATAACAGTTGCCATTACATTCTAGCCTATTCCTTAACAAAGATATTGAGTAGTGAGAGGATTAACATGTTTCTCTTGTGAGTTTCCACGGCAGCAGTTGGCGTGCTATCCATTGCTCCTGTAATGCATATACATTGTATATCAAGTTTTAAGTTCTTTTCTATACATGTCTTTGAAGTTTGGATAGTTCTATTTTTGCTCTGGTTTGTTCAACTTTTGGCCAAATTGTTGCGCCATAATTGAACACTGAGTCATTTACAATTGAATTCAAATCAGTTTCCATCAGGGCAATAACCGTTTCACATTCGACAAGCTTAGTTTTAAGAACGTTTACGTTTTGTTAGAGTTGTTATAGTATCGTATTCTTGTACGGAAATGTTTGTTGTACTGTCTGCTTAATTGTACTAGACGAAATTTCTTGCTTGACTTTTAATAGAAAGCGAACGGGAATACACAAGATTACAAGATAAATGGGTATTACTTGTTGGTTTGGAGACTTTAAAACAGAAAAAGAAAGCAAGTGGTGAAACAAGGTTAACATTGTTTTCTTAAATAGGCATGTAGAATTGTTCTAGAGTTCAGAGAAAATTGTCTTCTAATTCAAAACGAGTGAAGGGCGTTGAAGCAGCGAGACACATTTCTTTACCTTGATGTAACTTTATAATTAATAACGACTTTGATAATCGAATAGTATTTTGTCACTGACCATCATTGTATATCGTTATAAATCATTAAATATCGACATCGGAAATATTGATATTTCAACCACATTTTAGTCTAAAACACCTATAAATATCTATAAACTCCAATTTCGCTAGACAGATCTTAATAACCATAACTTCGGCCCTCTTTTAGACAGCAATTATTTATATTGCATAATTATTTATTTTTAATTATTTACGTTTATATAATTTTAGATATAAATAAAGCTACAGAATAATGATATTACATGTGTCAATGATCAAATAATAAATCATTCTAAAGAGTTAAAAACATTTATTTATAAGTATCACCTCCAGTATCGCCACCTGTAGCCAACACACTAAAATTTAATTTTGCAAATTACAGGTACCATACTTCAAATAAGGCGCACGGCATCGTTTTGAAATGATGAATGAGTTTGCTGGATAAATTTCTGTAATTTATATTGTTCTTTTGTTATCAGTTCCTATTTACAAAACAAAAGCAAGTCATTAAAGGACCTACTGTTTTAATTATGTAGTTTTAAGTTTTAATAAACCCAAGTTTTGTCCCATTCACATGTATTTTAATGTAAGTTTTATGCCTTTAACTGCCATTTATTTGTTAATTAATTAAGCATTTAAACATTATTCTAGATGTCATTTTTGTTTATTTTTATTCGTTTAAACCATTTAATTTATTCGTTTTAACCAATAAAAATAAAAAATTAAATAAGTAATTTTCATACCTTTCGTAAGAAATTACTTTCAATGTATATCTGTTCTTTTATAGTATTGTATCCCTGATGATGGACATGTTCTATGTCCGAAACATGTTGGACTGATGGTTTTTAAATAAATTTAGTGTAGGATGACCGGAATACTTTCAGTTACCCATTGAACTATTAACTCCACTGCAAGAATGCACTACTTCAAATTCTTCATTATACTCTTTTAAATGTTTTAACCCTATATTGCAATTTGACACATGTAAAAATAGAGTACACTTTATGAAAACAAAAAATAAATAACATTATTATTATTAACACAAACTCATTAAATGCGTAATTTTTAGGAACTTACTGAGATTCATTATAACTAATGATACCATTTCCGCCTATATCTGAATCATCAGGTCTATGGCCATAAGTATACCCTTGCTGCTGTTGCCGATTCTTATAATGATTATATACAGCAAATCCAATGCCACCAATTAAAGCTACACCAAATAAAACAAGACGAAGTTGGAGCATTCTGTAAAGCAAATAAAAATAGAATAAATTAGCTTAGTATAACATTAATATTAGTATAACGTAAATTATTTATGGATAGAGCTTTAGATATAATAAATAATTCTGCCTAAGTATCAAAATTTAACACACATAAATGAATCAAAATAAAATAAAAAATTATAATTTATCAGAAGAAAAGTGTCAAAAAAGAAGCTGTCAAAAAAAGATTTAACCAATTTGGATTTATCGCAAGTGTCGATGCTATATACAAAGAAAATGTCAAGTGTAAAGATTAAGTTAAGTTATTAATTAAGGTGATCCTTATATTTGAGAAACATTTTTGGCAATCATGCACAGACCTACATACACACTAATTGCACCTCTGTCACAATGGTGACACAACATTACTTGAAAGGCCCACTACTACTGTCTTATTTTCAAAACGCCAATAATTCGACATAGAACTACTGATTTAAGAGAAAGGCAAAAGACAATTTTTTTTTAATGAAATAAATCAAATGAAATATGGACATCAGATGGCGCTCGAGTAGAGAGAACGTAGTGTTTGCCGCTCTTCAAAATCCCCTTAAAATAGTGTTTTTAAACTTGTTTTTTTTACAAGATAATACAGTTAGGGGTGAGCAGTAGCCTTTTCATACGATTGTCTTGTTTTTGAGTGTTTGTGCCCAGTGTTTGTGATAGTTAACTGCATTCAAGGCATCCAATGTCATTTCCCGCCAAAAATGGGTTTCTCAACAACAGATGTGAGAGAAATAAAATCCATCATTTCTAGTGTGTTTAACGATAAATTTCTCTCTGAAATAGCTGCGAAAGTAGCTGCATTAGTAAGAGAAAAATTTGATGAACAGCTAGAAGCTTAAAACCAGGAAATCGCAGCCCTTAAAGTAGGATTAAGTCGGATGGAGGAAGAGAACTGTCAACTTAGAACTCTACTAGACAATCAAGAACAAACAATGCGCAGCAACAATGTCCGTATATTCGGCATCAAACATGACCGAAATGAAAATGTCCGACAAACCGTACTATCTATATTAAATAATAAGCTAAAATTGCAGGTTAACGGTAGAGAAATAAAAAAACGTCACAGAATTTCGCCAAAAATTCAGGGTGAAAAAACCGCCGGCAGTGCTTGTACGGTTTTCTACTGCTGATGTCCGTTTGTCTTTACTTTATTTACTGTCTTTAGGTATAATATTTATATTTATTCTTTATTATTATTAAACTAACTATTTATACTTAGGCATATACGTAGTTAGATAGTTTCTTGGCTAAGATTTTTTATAACCAGAGAACTTCAGCTTTTATTTTATACAGAAATATCAATTTGTTACAATTGCATAAATTAGTAAGTACCTAAATCTGCAACAACTAAGTATATAATTATTATTCCTAAAAACTTATAACTAATCGCAATATTTTATGTCGTTAAAAATAGCACATATTAACTGTAGATCCCTGCTGGCTCATTTTGAGGATTTTAAAAATGATTATTGTAAAAATGACTTTAGCCTGATTGCAGTCACCGAAAGTTGCCTTAGTCTTAATATTGATAGTAGTGCAATACAGATCAGTAATTATCAATCGATAAAAAATGATCGTCAAAATCTTAGGGGTGTTGGTATTGTTGCCTATGTCCGGAATGGTTTATCATATGAAATTATTTTATCTGAAAGTCATGATTTTTTTGAAAGTTTATGGGTAAAAATTTTTATTAGTAAGGAGCCATACATTTTCGTCATAGTCTATAGGCCTCCAAGTTCAAATATTCAGGGTTTTTTTTAACTTTAGAGGAAACACTAATTGACATTTTTTCAAATTTTAATAATATAACGTGTCTAGGTGATTTTAACATTGATATATCTAAATTAAATTACAGTCATGCAACTCAGCTTATTTCTTTGTGTGAAACTTTCGATTTGAAGCAGCTTATAACCGAGCCTACTCGTATAACCAAGAACACTAGTTCAATTATAGATCTTATTTTTACAAATCATGTTGGCATTTTGAAGTCTGGCATAATAAGATTTTGGCGTTTTTTGTGTTTTTATTTAATGTCACGGAGTCTATTGTACAACCGCACATTATATCTTATAGATCCTTAAAAAATATAAACCTAAAAAACTTTCGAGAGGATTTGGAGGCTGTTCCATTTCATTTAATATATGAATTCGAATCCATAGAAGATAAGATAAATTTTTTAAACAATAACTTACTCAAATTGTTCGACAAGCATGCTTCTATTAAAACTATAGTTGTTCGAAAAAAAAAAGATTCTCCGTGGCTGACAGATAATATTAACCTATTGCAAAAATTAAGAAATAAAGCATTAAAGGATTTTAAAACAACTAAACTGCCAGCTAAATGGAATTATTACAAACAGCTTAGAAACTATACCACAACAGCGATTAGAGCGGAAAAAAGGGCTTTTTATAGTGATAGATTTGAGAATTGTACATACAAGGATAAGTGGCGTGAACTAAGAAAAATATTGCCATCAAAGCAGAAGTAAATTCCTAAATATTTTGTAAATACCAACAATTTTAATTCATATTTTATAGATAGTACAAGAATGACAAATATTGATAATTGTGATGAGTTAATTAATTTTTATGATCAGAATGCATTACCAACCTTAAATAAGTTTTCTTTTCATCCCACTGATTATAATACTATTTCGTATACTATATATACTATACGTATTAAGTCTAAAGCATTCGGGGTGGATAATCTTAATATTACGTTAATTCAACTATGCTGTCCTTTTATTATACCCTTTATTTTACATATTGTTAACGAGTGTATTAATAAAAACTACTTGCCCAAATGCTGGAAAGAAGCCTTTGTGTTGCCATTGCCGAAAGTGCATAATCCAACAGATTTTAGTCAATTTAGGTCTATCAGTATTTTACCAACGTTTTCAAAAATTCTCGAACGCATTCTAGACTCTCAAATTCGTAGTTTTCTTAATAATAATGATATTTTACCACCTAAGCAATCTGGATTTAGAACAAATTATAGTTGTACTTCGGCTATGGCGGACGTTATTGTTGGATTATACTAAAGCTTTTGATTTCGTTAGTCACTCAATTTTAAAGTCTTTGTTTTATTATATTAGTTTTCCTGATGCTGCTATTAATTTAATTGCCTCTTATTTAAATAATCGGATTCAACGTGTTAAAATAGATAACGAACTATTTGATCCTTTGGAAGTTGAAAGTGGTGTGCCTCAGGGTAGTATTTTAGAACCCTTGTTTTTTATTATTTACACGTCTAGATTTTATCTTCAATTAAAGCATTGTGCCCATCATTTTTGCGCAGACGACACGCAGTTATATTATTCATTTTTACCAGGAGATTTTAAAATGGCTGAGTTTAAAATTAATCAGGATTTAAAAGCTATTTGTGATGTTTCTTCAAAGCATTTATTAAAATTAAATCCTTCGAAGTCATCTATAATTATTCATAGGTAATCGAACTAATGTAAATAATATTTTAAATGGTATAAACATTAAATTGGGGGACCAAAGAATTCCAGTTGTTGACAAATGTAAGAGTTTGGGCATTATAGTAGATAAGAATATTCGTTTTAAACATCACATGTCTAATATTCTTAAAAATGCATATCTTGCTTTAAAATGAATTTACTTGTATAGACACTATTTAAGTAAAGATATTAAGAAGCTTTTATGTGATTCATTGGTTCTTTCACAATGTAATTACTGTGATGTAGTGTAAGGCTGGTGTCTTGATTACGAGGATAGGGGTAGTGCAAAAGCTCCAAAACTCTTGCATTCGACTAATATTTGGCATTCGCATTTCCCATATACTTCACGAACTTGGATGGCTTAATATGCATAATCGAAGAATTGCTCATTCTTTAAATTTTTTTTATAAAATTTTAATATATCGTAGTCCGCCCTATCTCTATCAAAAAATAACTTTTAATAATGATGTATACCATTTAAATTTAAGAAGAAATACTATTCTCATTCCGAGACATAAAACACAGTTATTTAAACGATCATTTTCTTACAATTTTGCTTATCAAATAAATTCTTTAAATTTGGATCCGGACCGATTATCAATTTCTTGTAATACTAATTGTACATCTAATGAATCAGCAGGGTATATAATTTAGGTATAATTTAGGTTCTTCTTTTTTAACTTTTTGAATGGTTGTTTTCTTGAGTAATTTATTACAATTTTTGGTATTGGGATCATTTTATTTATTTATTTACTTTCTGTAATAATTTTTCTATTTTTTGTTATTTAACAAAAAAATTAATCTGTTTTTAGGGTGTTTGCAATGTGTATTGTTTTGCTTGATGTTAAACTGTCAAATTTAGAATTTAGAACATTTATATGTAGCTTTATTAGGTATATGATTGAAGAAAAAGCTGTATTTAATCAGTTATTAGTTAAGCGTTACAGAAATTACCATTTTTTTTAATGAAGTGTGGGGCGACAATGTTAAAGACCAGAATTTGCCATGGCAGAATTCTGAATTTGTAGGCCTTTTATTTGCGTAAATTTATTACTAGATTTTGTAATCTTGTATTTTTTTTCTTTCTATGCAAATAAAAAATATTTATTATTTTTATTATTAAACGAGATCATCCCATTACAGCATTATAGAAACAATATATTTTTTAAACCTAATTATCTTATTCATTACACTCTAAAATGAGTTGCCTGGATTATTACAGACGTAATTTAAAGTATGAAAATTTATATGAAAAGGTTCTTAGGCTATGCTGTGGAATATTTAAGTTTATTTAACATAAAAGTTCAGGAAATTGAAATTGTCAAAAAAGTGGGCTGCCAAGGCAGTTGTGCATATAGGTCTCCTGATGAACCCGTCATGCCGCACCGGGGGTTACCAGAGCCCAATGGCCTTAGAAAAACTGATAAGGCTCTCTGGTCTGAGGGACTTAAAGTCGCTCGGTGCACTGAAGGTGTTACCCAAGTATTTGAACCTGGTGCGCGTGAGTGCTGGGCACTCCCCGACCACATGGTCAACGGTTTCATCCTCCTCCCAGCACCATTCCGGGTTGTCCGCAATACCGATGGTATGGAGATGGTTTTTCAAGTGCCAGTGTCCGGTTAAAAGACCCATCACTAGCTGAATTTGGAAAACCGTCTTTTTAGGCGTAGTAGATTATTGGTGAGACAGGCAGAGGGCCCACCTATGTGCGCTTTGGCCTGTCTCATACCAGAGGACTCAGTCCATCTTCGGTGGGTCCATTTTTCCAGCAGACCCTTCATTGACGCGACAGCCTGCGGGCAGCCTCTAGCCGCCAACAATCTCGCTGTTAAGCTGGGCAGATACATGACGTTGCGAGAGCATGGCCTTTATCCAGCTAACCAAACAGCTCCTTCAATGTCTAGAAATGCACCCAGACAGGCCTTGCCACTACCCAGAGCACCCTCCACCTTCCTCACGAGGTGGTGTACGGCCAGGTCCGTGGATTTGCCCGCCTGATAGGCGTATTGGTGCACATACAGTGGTTTTTTGACCAGGATGCTTTCCTTAAGGTACCGATCAATCAGCCTCTTTATCACCTTCAGCATAAAGCTGGTAAGGCTGATAGGTCGGTACGATTGTAAAAGCGCTTTTTCCGAGTTTCGGAATGAAGACGACTTTCACTTGACGCCATACTTTGGGACGTGGCCCTAAGCAAGGGAGGTACTATTCAGGACTATGTGTGGGGTTAGTACTTCTAACCCGTTTTGCAAACGGCATGGATATGATCCATCCATGCCCGGAGATTTGAACGCAGGGAATGTCTTGATTGTCCATTTCACCCTCTCGTAGGTTCTTCGAGCAGTCTCGTACTCTAAGCGAATCAGAGCCCGAGAGTAGCTAGGAGGATCGCGAGATGAGTTGGACTCTGGAAAGTGAGTGCGCAGCTAGTTTTTTTTTAGTTTTTTTAGTGTTTTTTAAAAAAACTATTTTTTTATTTATTTTTACAAAATAAATAAAGATGACAATGTTAGTATACCCAAGTTTAGATCTCCCTGTAGCCTTTTCCATTGAGTATCCTCATACATCTGCTTTGTAATGTAAATATTTTATCACTGGATATCACTTGACCCCAAGTTAAAATGGCATAAAACATTTTATCTTGGACATAAGCATGAAATACATTAAAAAATACTTCTTTTGACTATAGCACATAATGCACATACACTCTAGCTAGTTTCTCAATGAGTTTTTTCCATGATGGGTCAAGATTGACTTCCAGATATCTGACAGTCTTAAGGTTGTAGTATCATCTCTAGTTTTTAAAAATTCAGTAAAGTCAGTTTTCAAGAAGGGCGATCACCAAGCTATTGAAAATCTACCGAATCACCAGCGTTGAGCTTGTAAACTTTATATGATAGCAATTGGATGCTAGACAAATTGTTGCTGGAATATTTTCTAGCCTTCAGCATTTAATATCCTGAATCGGACATTTATTGAAGCCAAACTACATCATTTGGGAATTAGGCGAAATTGTCTATGAGTAATAATGTATTTTTTAACTGAAAGGACAATGTTGGTAAACCTAAATGGAGTTGAATCTGAGCTTTATGATGTCTACATAGGTGCTCCACAAGGATCCATACTTGCACCATTACAAATCATTTGACTGCTGTATTGTTTAAAATCACAAGAATCCTGTCAAGGATTTTTCAAGTAGCATAAAATACTGACATTAACATCTATATATATATATATATATATATTTACAAGTGCTCACTTTATGTATTTAATAACACAGCTAAATTCACAAAGAACAATAAGCTGCACAACTACAGTACAAGAAATTCCAATGCCCTTGTTTTACCAAGTCATAAAACTTCACACTATGAAAAGTCTTCGCACTATATCCCTATATCAAAATATACAATCAGCTACCAACAAGGATCGGAGAACTTAAAATGCCGAAAAGTAATTTTATAACCTTGACATTAACTTTACCTATACTTTGCCTAAATAATAATTGGTGATTTGTTTTTTATATGACTGTTCTCTTTCTCTTATTTGTAATGCCTATGCATGTTTTTATCGATTTTAACTTTAATCCATATTTATCTATTTTATTTTCAAATTTTAACCTGTAAAAAATTTTTGTTTATTAGTATTTATGTACTGTAATATTAGTATTTATTACTTTATTAATTTTAGTCTATTTATGTGTTATTTGTTTAAGTATTTAACTGTATTAGATTTAGTAATTAATCACCCCAATCTCCTGATATATAAACTGATGTAGTTAACGAATGTAATAAACGAATTTAACTCTAATTTTTTAAACAGTTTTTTCCATGATAATCTGGGGTCAAGATTGTCTCCCAGGTATCTGAAATTCTCAATATTGGTTACATCTATCTGCTACACAGAAAAATACATTCATTGTGATTTTTGTTCCTTAAGACACTGCATAGAGACCTAAAGTTACAGTTAAAAGCACAAAGTTGCTGGTTAAATCATCAATTTGGTAGATAATGAATAATGATGGTCCCATCACAGTGCCCTGAGCCATGTCAATTAGATATGGCTTGTTTTTTTTTTTGTTATTTGCTCTATACTCTTTCCTCTCACCAAGATAAGATTCTTATTAAGATTTTACTTGGAAAATCAAAACTATACATGCACTTTTTTTTATAAGTGACCTGGGCAAGATGCAGTTAAACGCTTTTATTCACAAAATAGAACACATGTGTATTCTTTTTTCCTCACAGGTTTGATTTATTATTTTTACTAGCTTGTACAACTGTACTTCTAGAGGAACTAAAACCAAAGTGGAATTTATTAAATAAATTATTTGTTTTAAAATAATTTGTTATTTGTGATTGGGAGTATTTTTTTAGTACCTGACCAATAAATAATAATAATAATAAAAGCACAATAGAAATGGGTGTATAATTGAAAGGATCATTCCTAGAGCACTTCAAACTAATATGATAAATCGAGTGCATTATACATTTATTGAAGAGCATTGTAAAAGGTAAAAGTATTTCTGAGGAAATATATTTTAATAGGCTCAGCATTTCCAATCCCTCTATTAAAGAAGTTTGGATATCTGTGACATTGGCTGATTCCCAGGAATGTCTACTTTTGTCTACTTACAAACTGCACTGTGATACCATTACCAAACCTTGTGACCTTTATAATAAAGTGGTAGTAATTGGCGACTATAATCTGCCTAATATCTTGTGGCTTTATAGTGATGATCAGTATGGTCTCCATCCTAGTATTGTATCGCATGAAAGAGAGACCCTGCCATGCGATATGGTAGCCTTTGAAGGTTTGACTCAGTTCAATGGGGTGGTCAATGATCATGGGTCTATTCTGGATCTTTGCTTCTCAAATCTTGATATATCTTTTATAGTTAAAGGCAGTGGTCTTGTTAAACATGATCCTTATCACCCACCACTTGAACTGAAGTTGCCTTGTCATCAACCTAAACTTTTGGATGCCCCTGTAACTTTGTACTTTGATTTTAAACATGCGGATTTCAATCTTGTCAACAATTACTTATTAGATTACAAATAGGAAACCATCATGTCAGGTTCTGATTTAGATCTTACTGTTGCTAACTTTTATTCGGTACTGTATGCCTTGAGGTTGGAAGCTAGGAATATGTTCAAGGAATGTTACAAGAGCAGAAAATTCTATTATCAATGACAGTAAATATTTATAGAAGTTTGTTAATTCACAGTCCAATAATGGTAATACTAGTCTTCCAAGTGAACTCTGCCCTTTCTAAGGCTCAATTGTTTGCTTCACACTTCTCATCTGTTTACAACACTGATATGTTAAACACTGCAGTGGGAACTGGAAATGTTTTAAATAATCATGATTCTGAAATATTTAACTTAGTGTCTGATGTATTAATAAGCCCTAGTGATGTTGAATGCTCTCTTTCTAAACTAGACATCAACAAAGGAGCTGGACTGATCTTATTGCTTACTGACTTTTTTTTGTTACTGACTGCTTCTTTTATTTATTAATCCCTTGCCTCTGGCAATAATACATAGTGTCATCACCATGTATGCTGATGATGCATCTGCGCTGGTCCGAAGACAGAACATGGAAACAATTGATGTTCTGCTGGAAGAGCCTTAGAGGAACTTAGCAATTGGTTTATTTTAAATCAACTTTACTTGAACAATAGTTAAAAAGTCAAGTCAAAATATACTTTATTTACTAAGTTTACAAACTTGTGCTAAAAGCTTCCTAATCCTAGAATTTATAATACAAGTATTTATTTGGTTATACAGGATACAGGACAAAAACAGAATACAGAATCGATTTTGATTGTACATAGAAGCATATTTTATATAATCAAAGAAAAAACCAAAAAAGAAGAAAAGAAAAGGCGAGAACCAACATAAAACAAGAATAATTAAAAAAAAATAATAATAAAATAAATCTGATCAACAGATATATAATTAATTTTAAATATTAAAATGAGTCGTTAAAATACTCTTCAATGCTGTAGTAAGCTTTTGGTAAGATTAATTTCTTTAGTTCTCTCCTAAACTTTTTAAGGTCTATAACAGTCCTAATCGAAAAAGGAACATGATTAAATATTTTACGACTAATAAATATAAGAGAGTTTCTCGTAAGTGAGGAGGTGGGGATTGGAAGAGATAAGTTGCCCACTTGACGAGTATTATGACTGGTGCAGGATGATAGACTTACGGACTTATGTATGAGTGTTGCAGTTTCCAATATAAAGAGTGAGAAAACTGTTAAAATTCTTTCAGCTACAAAAAGAGGTTTACAAGAGACTCTCAGACCAACACCACACAGATACCTTAATGATTTTTTCTGAATAGTAAAAATTATGTTAAGGAGTCCCTTGGAGCACAAACCCCAAAATGGCAACCCATAACGGATATGAGAGTCTATTAAGGCGAAATAAACTGAACGAGCAAACAATCCCCCCAACTCATGCCTGGCAACCCTGACTGCAAAACAACCAGAAGAAAATTTAGCAGCGAGGCCCAAAACGTGGTGGTTAAACCTTAAACTCTCATCAATGAAGAGGCCGAGAAATCGACAATAATCCCTACCATGTAGTGGGCTCTGGTCATCAAACAAAAAACCCTCTACATTACACTTAAAGCCCAGAACAAAAGTCTTATCAACATTGAATACAAGCTGATTGCAGATGCACCACTCTTTAATTTTGTGAAGGTCCTCTAGACATCCTTTGGTAGGTCCTCCACATACTATGAGAGATCTGACTACTTTTTGATCTTTGTTATGCCACAGAATTGTAGTATCATCGGCAAACTGAACCACTAGTCCATGCAGTGATAGAGAGCTTAAGTCATTAACGTATAACAAAAATAAAATAGGACCCAACACTGACCCTTGAGGTACACCACATTTAAGATGTGCTATCCCTGACGAAAATCCAGATGCAACCACCCTCTGGGTGCGGCCAGACAGGTATGACTTCAACCACCCCAAAGCCACTCGCCTAAATCCGTAAAAATCAAGCTTTGACAGCAGTATTCCATGATCCACACAATGGAAGGCCTTGGACAGATCACAGAACACCGGTGCTGCAGCCTCCTTGGAGTTCATAGATAGATACACACTCTCCAAGAATCTGAAAATGGCATCCTGCGTGCCCTTAGATGACTGAAATCCATACTGATTAGGGGACAGCACATTGTATTTGCTCAAAAAAGAGACAATTCTCTTTTTTGCAAGCCGCTCAAGAACCTTGGAGAGGGTAGACAAAATTAATATGGGACGGAAGTTAGAGGGTCGGTCCAAGCTACCACCCTTATGAAGAGGGATAATCATAGCTTCCTTTAAACCGGATGGGAACTCGCCCTGAAGAAATGACTGATTGATTGCCCAGACTAAAGCACCTAAAGCGCTCGCAGGCAGAAGTGACAGCAGACGTGAAGAGATGCCATCGGAACCCGAAGATCTATGATTCTTCAAGCACTGAATTGTTTTAAGGACCTCGGTGGCATCTACAGGGTGGAAAAAGAATGATTGGTTGATAGCATTCCGATTAAGATACTGCAATGGATCGCCGTCACTGGGAACTGCTTCCAGTAACTTCTCAGCAATATTAGAAAAATAGTCATTGAAATCATCGGGCCCCAAGTCCGATTCAACCAACCGCCGACGAGAAGACTGCCTACATTCGTTAATAATTAACCAACTTTCCTTCTGTCTGTTACCGGACGAATCTAAGCGCTCATTGTAATACAGTTCCTTTCTGACTTTTATCAGATGCCTATAAATTTTCCGATAATCCTGAAAATAAGACCTGATAAATTGATTGTTAATAGATTTGCGAAGTCTTGCTAAGCATCGCAAATTTTGGGCAGATGTTTTTAGTCCCGCGGTGATCCATGGTTTTCGTCTCTTGGATTTAAGTCTAACCAAGGGAAAGCAGATATTTATTTTATGACGTAATGTATAATAAAAAGAAGAAAATGGTTGTGGCGCTAATAATAAATGGAATAAAAAGACTAATTACATGGTTTTTCATGCATGTCATAGTCAGATAAATAGTGATAATAATTTATGTGTAACCAACGATAACGATTGTTTGAAACGCCAAAAATCAGTTAAGTTTCTTGGCTCTAACATTGAATGATTCACTTTCTTGGGTATCTCATTATGCTGAGTTGTCGATGAAGCTCGGTAGCTTATGTTATGCCATTAGGAATCTTAAGGTGGTAATGGAAATTAATCAACTAATTTGTCTATACCACGCTATTATGCACTCACGAATTTTGTACGGTATTCAGCTCTGGGGCTGTACGTCGCATGCACGTCGAGTGTTTATTAGCTAAAAACAGATTCTTAGGTGTATTGCCGGAGTATCACTGATGACTTCCTGTAGACCTCTTTTTAGGGAATATAGAATTTTGACGGTGCCGTGTGTGTAAATATTTGAAGTTTGCTTATATGTTTTTAAGAATTTTAATTCCTTTGCTGTTAATGGTAGTTTTCATAATTACCCAACTCGTTCTAGAAATGACTTGTCCATGCCTCATAGCAGGCTACTTATTTTTAAAAAATTTGTATTAAGAGTAGATCCAAAACTATACAACAAATTACCGAATGATATAAAGATTAGCAAAACCGTTTTGATATTTAAAAGAAAGTTAAAGGAATTCCTAGCCAATAAATGTTTTTATGATGTAGATAGCTATCTAGCTGATTAGACAGTTAAGTATTATAACTTTCTTAATGATGTAATGTCACTTTACTTTTGACTGTTTTAACTTTTTTTGTAATATATAGTTTAGGTGGATATTTTTGAATTTTAGTTATCTAGGTAGTTAGTAATATGTTTTTTTAGCCGAAGATTATAAGATGTAAAACTACGACGAAATCCATACACTTTGTGTCTATTTTTTTTTGGATAATAAAGGTTTTAATTTGATTTGATTTGATATAGAGTGCTAAAAGATTGTTGAATTTTTGTTGAAAAGATTGATGAATAGAGTGCTAAAAGAATGTTGCCCTTCACTCTATCTACCTCTTTATTATATTTTTAATCAATCTTTATTCCTTGGCGAGTTTCCCAATAATTGGAAATTATCAAATGTTTATCTTATCCTTAAATCTGGTACCAAGAATGACCTTTCAAATTATCGCCCCATCAGCATCTTATCGTCTATCCCTAAACTTTTTGAGCACTGTGTGGAAAATTTTTTATCTAAAGTTTTTCAAGAGATAATTGTTGATCAGCAGCATGGCTTTATTAGGGGGCGTTCAGTCAAAACAAATCTTGTCTTGTTTACCAATTATATTTTTAAATCTTTTGGAAAAAGCTGTAAAACTCATGCCATCTACACAGATTTCAATCATACTGTCTTACTTGATAAACTTGGCATGTGTGGCTCTTTATTACAATGGATTAAATCATATTTAACCGTGAGCAGCAAGTAAAAATAGAAAGCTGCCTTTCTTCACGATTCCAGGCATCTTCTGGAGTTCCTCAAGGTTCCCATCTCGGACCCCTGCTTTTCAGTATTATTAATGATCTTGGATCTCTAAATATCTACAGGCAAATTTCCACTCCAAATGATATTATTACTCTGCAAAATCAATTTAACACAATATATTCCTGGTGCCAACAAAATGGCATGCTACTTAACGTAAATAAATGTTGTTTTATGAGATTTAGTAGACAAAAGGATCTTTATGCTGTAGATTATTCCAATAAAAATGTTGCATTAAAAATTGCTAAAGGATCTGGGTGTTTATCTAGATCCAAAGCTTAGTTTTTCTTACCATTTTATCATTATGATCTGTAAGGCAAATAAACTCTTTGGCTTTTTGAGGAGATCATGCAAGGATTTTACAAACATTCAGGCACTGAAAACGTTGTACCTATCTTTAGTTTGATCGAATCTTGAATTTGCAATCTGCCCCCCTTGTTACCAAAACAACATATCTTGAATTGAAAACATCCAAGCCAGATTTATCAAGTTTGCAAGATACAGACTATTCAAATCTCGGGTAATTCTTAGTACGGAGCAAACTATTTTTTATTTGTCTATTACTGCATTGTCACTAAGAAGAGAATTTTATAATGTCTGTTTTGCTTACAAGGTGTGACTGAGTGGCCTAACCAGATGTCCTGAGTGTTTGGCTCTTTTCTCAATCCATGCAACTAGAGGTCCATGACCTACCTAACATCATATATGTTAAATAATCCAATAAATAGGATTTCTGCAACCGTTAACAGGTATGCAGATAGTCTTGATTTCTTTTGCAGTAATTTTAAAAAATTTAAGAAATGTGCACATGATGTTATCTTAGTTTAGTTTTCTATTTCTAGATACTTAATAGTTAATATTATAAATTATGTATGCATATTGTGTATTAGGGTAGAATGTTTATGTAAACGTTGATAGTAATAAATAAATAAATAAATATTTTTGCATTCACTTAAATCTATTTATATAAAAAATAAAATCTTGAAATTCATCAATCAAGAGTTTTTATTATTGAAATTTAAAATTATACTTGCAAGACTACGACAACTGACTTCAGCAAAAGGGAAAGTCAAATTGGTTTTTTGACATGTTTGATAGGTAGTATTCTCATCTCCAAAAACATTATCTAATAGGGTCACCGAACCGGTGAATGAATCTAACCCAGTAAACGAACAACATTAAGTCTTCTCCCCCTGATAAGGTAATTTTGGTCTCACGTGTTTAGTATTATAAAAGTAAGTAAATAAGTAGACTCATGCTTTATAATAAAATTTAATTTTTTAATGATTTAATAAGTAATGGAAACTTTGCGTATATGAGAAAATATGCTAAAGATTCTAACGCTATTAATTAAAAATCAAAACATTTATTACAATCTAGGTTATGTTTCATTTTAACATGTTTAATAACTGGCAAGAAATACGTTAAAAATCTAGTGAATGAACGACTGTTCATTTACTGGTATATTATTCGTTATTCCGAAATTAACTAAAAATTACCTTTATGTTTAAGTATAATATGGATATTGAGAAAAAATACTTTAAGTTTAAAAAAAAAAACGTGCTAGTCAGTTATTGAACAGCGTTTTGTTGTGTTTATTAACTGACTTTATTTCTGTTCATTTACTAGCATAAACTATTTTTGTATGTACTTTTCTTAAAAATTGCATTGTTTAAACACATTTGGTGATTCTATTAACAATTTTCTTCTTTTAAAGATGAAGCGTAAATATTCCAAAGGAGCAGTAATGCTGCTAGACAGTATAACATTCCTAAATCTACTCTTCACAATAAAATTGTTGGGAAACCAAAAGATAGGAAAATGGGACCATCACCTGTCTTACATAAAGATGAAGAAGCCCGCATAGAAAATTGGATAATTTCGAAGGCAAAGTTAGGATTTCCAATGCATGCAGATGAGGTAAAAGACGCAGTGCAAAAGATTCTGAAGTGTGTGGGACGACCAAATCCATTCGTAGACGACAGACCGGAGGATAAATGGCTAGAATTATTAAAAAAAAAAAATCCAAGTATTACAAAAAGAAACACTGAAATTATATCCAAATCGCGCGCATCTATTACCGAAGAAGCAATAAAAAATTGGTTTACTGAACTTGGAATTTTTCTTGAAGATGAAAATCTTTTACATATATAGCATGATGAGTGAACCATGTCGAATTTTTAACGCTGACGAAACTGGAATTAAAACATGTAGAAAATCAGGTATCGTTTAAGCTCCTAAAAACTACAAAAATTTGTATGAAATAGCATGTGGGCCAGAAAAAGAGTCAATTACCGTCCTGTGTAATAATAGTGCGTCAGGAGTACCAGCTCCTCCAATGGACCTATTTCCCTATAAAAGAATTCCTAAGGACTTAGCAGTAACTATTCCTGAAGGATGGGCAATAGGAAGATCGGTTTCAGGTTGGATGACTGCATCTACCTTTTATGAATACATTATTATATATAATACATACATTGTTAATGTGTTCTACCCATAGTTGATATCCGAAAAAATAACTTTTCCCATTATATTATATTATTCATATTCATTGATGGCCACAAATTGCATTACAATTTAGAACTTTACGAATTTTGTATAGAAAAGCGTCTAATTTTATATTGCTTATATCCTAACGCTACACATATTCTTCAACCCTGTGACGTTTCCATCTTTCGACCACTCAAAGTGCAATGGAAAGAAGCTTGTAGACTCTATAAGCAAAAAACAAGTAGTGCTATAACCCGGTATAACTTCTGTCCAATATTCAAGGAAGCATTTGATAAGGCGAACAAACCTGACACCATAACCAATGGTTTTAAAATATGCGGTTTTTATCCATTAGACCCAAACGCTGTTGATTATAAGAAGTTTATATCAACAAGGCGTAATGAACTCTTCCCAAAAAAATCTGCTGAAGATAACATTTTAACCCAGGACGATTTTAAGTCAGCCCTAAAAGTGATGAATTGTTTTTTTGATGAAAATAAAATTAATGACTTTAATAAAAGGTTTGCTGAGAATTACGTATCCAATGATCCTAACGACTTCTATTCTTTTTGGAAATTTTGTAAGGCCAAAATTTCTTATGAAGTTTCTAGCGAAATTCCAAAACTTGATGAAGAAATCGCTTTCGATAAGCTTCTTACTATATCGTTTTTAGATAATATACCCATGGAAATTGATGGAATATTATACGATATTCCAAACGAAATAGAGTCATTTCAAGATACTGCAGAAGGTATTGCAGCCATCTCTCCAATTTCATGGGATCATGAATCAACAATTTTAAATGAAAGTGGGAATAGTGATAAAAACCACGAGATCATTTTTGAAACAGCGGCTCATAATAAAATGGGAGTATTCAAATCGCAAGAAGGTAATGGCTTTCGATGAAATAAATAAAGAGAATAACGCGAATTACTCAAATAAACTGCAAACTAGTAAACAAGATGGGGTAATTGTATGTAAAGATATATTAAAACTGGTTTTAGAAAATGTCTTTAAATTGTTGAAAAAATAAGTTGGAGCAGTTTTAGAAAATAAAATTGAAGTTAAAAAAACAGAAAAAATTGAAATTTTGTTCCACATTACCCTGATTCCTAAAAAAAGACAAATTGTAGAAGGTATTTGGAAAGATCATTTGCATTGGCCTAAGAAAGAATCTGAAGCAAAAAGGCATAAAAAAAACCGCATGCCTTTTGCTATAACATCAAAGAAATGGATTGAATTTCAACAAGAGCAGGAGAGACAAAAACAGCAAAAGGAAGAAGAGATCCAAAAAAGAAAAATAGAAAGAGAACGAAAAAGAAAAGAGCATGGCAGCGAGGACTCCTTAAGTATAGATGAAAACCTACCAATTTTACAAGTAAAATTAAGATTGCAAAAAAAACAAAACATGCGAGAAACAACAGGAAGAAAATTAAACTGCATGACAGCGAGGACTCTTTTAGTATGGATGAAGATCTGCCACTTTTACAACTAAAATTAAAATCGAAAAAAAAACAAATGTGTGAAAAACAAGTGCAAAGAAAGGAGTCTAATAATGACCAGGAAAGTGTGAAAGGAAATAGTGGAGAAATAAATGAAAATAAAAAGTTTTATGAAGAGCCCCCAACATCAATTTTAAACAATGACAAAACATACTTTGATGTGAATGACTTAACTTTTTCATCAAGGCGAATATGTTGTTGTAAACTATGAGGGTTCACATTTTCCAGGCATAATAAAAGCTATTAAAAAAAATAAATATAAGGTGAGTGTTCTTCATAGAACCATAAGTAACACGTGGAAGTGGCCGATCCCATCTGATCAAATTTGGTATTACTCAGACAAAAGATTCCTGCACCTATACCTCATAATATTGAAGGGACATTTATTATTAATATGTAAACCTATCATATATTTTTTTGTATTTTATTTTTACTTGTAAGCAGTTTAAATTTATTTAAATATTATTTAAATAAATTTACTTAAATTTATTTATTTTATACTGCATCATCTATGGTTAAGGAATTTACAGAAAATGATATGTTGATTTTAATGTTAAATGGTATTTGCTCATCATTCGATATTTTAAAAAAATTTATACATTTACACAGCAATAGTTTAGTGATGACAAGCCCTTACATGTATCCAAACCATAATGTAATTTATAATAGCAATAAGGCTCTCTATAGAATATTTCACGCAAATAATATTAATCTAAATAGAATTTTAGAGTCTAATCATGCCAGCAACTTTGGATCAGATTTGGCATCATTACTGTATACCCACATTTTAAAACATTTCAAAAGTAGCATTTCATCAAAAAATGTGTCCACAATAAAACCAAGTAATCAACCTGGACTTCTAGATACTGACTGTGATAGGGATTCTTTTTTATAGATAAATACACAGAAAATGAAGCTCACTCACATTCTATAAATAACATTGAAAATAAGCATGCGAAAAGTTTCAGTAGTTTTATTTTAAATATACAGTCTCTAAGAAATAAAATGGACGAGCTTCATCTTTTACTTGATTCATGTGATTTTTCTGATATTGTATTACTAACTGAGCACTGGTTAAAGCCTAACGAATGTTTCTTAATATCTGATTATATTCCTATATCAATTTTTTGTCGGCAACACTCCATACATGGAGGAACAGCTATTTTAGTTAAACAAACAATTGAAGCTTTTTTCTGTAAAATTAATAAGTATGATAGCTTTTTGTTGGAGAAAGTTTTTGAATTCTCCCTTTGTTTTTGTAAGCGATTTAATTTATATGTTCTTTGTGTTTATAGACCACCCACAGGAGATATTGGTATGTTCCTGGACAAACTTGATTCTCTATTATCCCAATTGTCTCTACACTCCATAGTTATATTGGCTGGTGACTTTAATATTAACTTCACTGATGTAAGCTTGCCATCATATCATACATCCCTTTTAAGTATATTGGAATCTTATGACTTGAAGATGCATGTTCTTTCACCCACATGTATAACATCCTCATCTGCAACTACTATTGATTGTTTGTGTACAAATTTAAATGATGTGTCATGTAGAGTACTCTCATCTGGTATTTCTGACCATGAAGCCATTCTCGCTAGGATTCCATGCAACACTGTATTTCCTTCATCTCATTATATAGGAAGAATTTTCAGCAGAGCAAATTTTAATGCTTTTTCTTCTACTACAGCTTTGGTTAATTGGAATGCAGTTGAAATGGCTCCTGACCCGTTTACTTTGTTATTTCATGTGCTATGTGACAAGATCAATCAGTGTTTTCCTAAAAAGAGGCTTAAAATGAAAAATAGAAAACCATGGGTCACAGCAGGCCTCAGAACTTCAGCTAAAAACCTCCGTTTTTTGGCTAAGCTGTGCAAGTTTACAACTAATGCAAACATTATTCTTTATCATCAGAAATATCGTAGTCTATACAGAAAGACGATAAAAGCAGCAAAGGTTAAATATTATAGTGATCGCTTGAATATGTCCTCAAATAGGCAGAGAGAATGTTGGTCAATTATAAATGACTTCAGGCATTCTCACAAGAAAGTTTCAGAACCAGAAGTAAGACCAAATAGTTTAAATGATTATTACTGTAATATTCCTCATTTTTTGCTCAAGGATTTGAATACTAATATTGATCCTTTGCATTATATTCAACAAGTGTCAGTTCAAAATTCTTTTTTCTTTTATCCTGTTAACCTTACTGATGTTAGAGATGCAATTAAAAGCTTAAAAAACCATAAATCAGCTGGAGCTGATGGGATATCATCAAAATTACTACTCCTTTTGCCTGACTCAGCATTGAATGCCTTAGCTTCTGCCATAAACAATTCCTTTCATAATGGCATCTTTCCAGCATGTTTGAAGGAGGCAGTGGTTATCCCTCTTTATAAGGGTGGAGATGTGAGTGAGCCTTGTAATTTCCGTCCAATTTCTATATTATCTACCCTCTCCAAGATAGTTGAAAAACTTGCAAAAATCAGAATTTTATCTTTTTTGCAACATAATTGCATTTTATCTGCAAATCAGTTTGGATTTCAAACGGGAAAAGGGACTCATGACGCTGTTTTCGGCTTTTTGGAGAGTGTCTATATGTCCTTAAATTCTGGAGAGTCCGCGGCGGCAGTGTTTTGCGATTTATCCAAGGCATTTGATTGTGTAAATCATGGAATACTGCTGTCTAAGCTCAATAATTATGGCTTTAGAGGTGTGGCATTGCAATGGCTGGAATCCTATCTGTCTAATCGTACCCAAAGAGTTACAGTATCTGGATGTTTATCCGATTCCAGATCCCTTAAAACTGGAGTACCTCAGGGTTCAGTGTTAGGACCACTATCATTTTTGCTCTATGTAAACGATTTGGGTTCATTAAAACTGCAGGGCAAAGTGGTTCAGTTTGCTGATGATACCACCATTTTATGGAATCATAGAGATTCTGATAATGTTAGAGCCCAGGTTTTTAAGGATCTTAAGATTTTATCGGAGTGGTGTGCTGCAAACAGGCTTGTATTTAATGTGGGCAAAACCTTTATTATGGGATTTAAGTGTGATGTTCAGGGCCTTATGTTTAGTGAAAACTCCCCCTTGCAAAATAAAGAAAGCTCTAAGTTCCTTGGTATTACCATTGATGGTCGCCTTCGCTTCGAAGATCATATCCTAAATCTTGCATCAAAATTATCCTCTGGATGCTTTGCAGTAAGAATGGCGGGGCATGAGCTGGGAGGGGTAGTTGCACGTTCAGTGTACTTTTCTCTTATTGAGTCCCACCTTCGTTATGGCTTGCCTTTTTGGGGTTTAAGCAACAAGGGATTATTAAACATAATTTTTGTGATTCAAAAAAAGGCAGTTAGATACCTATGTTCCGCTGTGTTAAGAGATTCTTGTAAACCTCTCTTTATATCTCAAAAAATCCTAACTCTTTTTTCTCTTTTTATCTTAGAAACAGCTACTCTTATTCATAAATGTCCTAAACCTTCCCCCTAACACTGGTCATATGACTCGCAAGGTTAACGATTTTCCCTTACCAATCCCTACATCCTCCCTCACCAAGAACTCACTTATATACCTTAGCAAAAAATTTACAACCATGTTCCTCTATGTATCAGACAAATTTTAGAAGTTAAGAGATTCAAAAAGGAATTAAAATTACTTTTATTATGCAGGGCATATTATAGCCTTGACGATTTTTTTAATGATACCTTTTAACCTGTGCTCTGACATCATTTTAGTGTTTTAGTTTTGTTTCCTGTTAAATAATTTAATTTACTTCCTCTAAATTCTGTTTTATTGACAGCTTATTTTTGACTAACTTATTTTTTAATGAAATTTATCAAAAAGATGTTTTTTTTTTCTCAATCTGTTTTGTTATGATTAATTTTGGTAATGTGTGTAAATTTTATGGTAAAGTGTTTTAGATGTTATGTTTGTTTGAAATTTGAAATTTAAAGTGAATTTGGAATTTTTTAGTTTTTAGGATG
Source organism: Anthonomus grandis grandis (assembly GCF_022605725.1). NCBI lineage: Eukaryota > Metazoa > Arthropoda > Insecta > Coleoptera > Curculionidae > Anthonomus > Anthonomus grandis. The sequence goes on from NC_065555.1 coordinate 27,730,377, forward strand.
CTTGTACCGGGTTGTCTTTTAGATTTAGACAAAGCCTAGCTCGGTCATTATACGAGGTGGAAAAAAAAGTTTTATATAAAAGTTGTAGGGTTTACCTTAAATCGCCAGGAAATGTTATAAAATATAATACAGGGGTATCGCAAAGTTAATAAAAAATACACAGTTCATTTTTTTTAAATGGAACCCCTTGTATATTTTTACATTACATAAAAGACATTTTTTTTCTGATTTCAAAAATATATAATATGTTAATATTTGGTTTAGCCGTTTTCCCAATATTTATCTTTAAAAAATTAAAAAATAAAACAACTGTTTACCCGAATCCCCGTTGCTATTGTGTTTATCGGTAACAATAAAATAAATAATGTTATTTGTTGGGCTGTCACTGTCAATGTTTCTGCTATTTCTTTTGAATATGGATTATACCGAAGAAGAAAAGTTTGAAATTATGAGGTTGTTTTACTAAAACAACAATAATGTTGCTCGAGCGCGAGCTGAATATCACCGTATTCATCCCGAAATGAGAGTTCCTGCTAGGTCCACTTTTTATTACACTGAAAGGAGTATGAGAAACCACAAAAATCTATAAAGAAAAAAACGAACAGTTTTAGCTAACACGGATGAAGAACTACAAATTTTATTATATTTTCAAGGTAAAAAGTTATTTTATATTTAAGACCCTTATAAGAATTATAATTTATGCTTTGATTTTTGTAGAAAAACCATATTTATCAACCGTAGATGCTAGTAGACACTTTCAATGCTCTAGATCTAAGATTCAAAGAGTTCTTCAGAAATATGGATATCATCCTTACAAATTGATGCCAGTACAAAAATTAACAAATAATCATGAAATAAGAAAGCTAACATACTGTAGTCAGATGTTAGATATAAAAAACGTAGATAACAATATCTTTAATAAAATCTTGTGGAGGGATAAAGCTGTATTTACAACAGCAGGGATGTATAATAGAAAAAATACTCACATGTGGGCACCAGCAAATCCTCACGCATACGTCGAAATAAAAAAAACAGGGCAGAATGTCATTAAATGTGTGGTGTGGTATCCTTAGAAACCAAATAATTGGACCCATTATATTTCAAGGATCTTTGACTGGAAATAGGTATTTGCGGTTTCTAGAAAATGAGATTGAAGCTTTATTAGAAGAAATACCTTTAAGAGAATATACCAATATTATATGGCACCAAGATGGCGCGCCTCATAACTTTAGGCCAGTAAGGATTTTTTTAAATAATCGTTTTATTCAGTGGATTGGAACCCATGGTACCATTAACTGGCCACCAAACAGCCCTGATTTGACTCCTCTAGATAGTTTTTTATGGGGGTATCTTAAAAATGAAGTTTATAAGGAAAGAAGTGAAAATTTGGAGGAATTAAGGGAAAAAATTCAAAGAAGTATAAACTCCTTAAATGAAGAACACCCTGAATATATTTCAAATGCTCTGTTAAAACTGGACAAAGATTATAGAAACTGCGTTGAAAATAATGGCGGCCATATACAACATTTGTAAATATTTAAAGAAATAAGGCTCAAAGGTTTTTTTTTTCAAAAAACCAAATTTTTTTAAAAAAGATGAATTAAATATTAACATTTTATATATTTTTGAAATTAGAAAAAAAATTTCTTTCATTTAAAGTAAAAATATACAAGAGGTTCCATTTAAAAAAATTAACTTTGTATTTTTTATTAACTTTGCGATACCCCTGTATTATATTTTATAACATTTCCTGGCGATTTAAGGTAAACCCTATAACTTTTATATCAAACTTTTTTTTCCACCTCGTATAGTAACCGAGCCAGGCTCTGTCTAAATATAAAAGACAACCCTGTACACAAGATTTTGTTGTCTTACGTAATATAGCACATTTTCTTTCTTTCTTTCTTTCATTTCATTTTTTTAAGATTAAAAGTAAGAATAAATTCTTGATTCGGGTCCGTTAAAGTTAAAGGGACGTCTAAAAAACGATTTTTTTTTGAAAATTTTTACATAGAATGTTGAGTTTGAACATTTTATTGATAAAAAAGTGAGGATGAAGTAAAAAAAATGCAAAATTTTAAAAATTATAAAGGATTTTCTACTTACGTATGATTCACAATTACACCCGGCTTAACTACACTCTATTTGCGACTAGGCATCACGTTGACCATTATATATGCTATTAATTTAAATTTAAAACCTTAAGTAACAAAATTCTGCAACTTAGAAGGATTTACATCACTTCTTTAGGTGATAAACAGAAATTTCCATTCACACGCAAATCAGGAATATCAAATATGTAAATACGGATTTATTCATAAATAAAAAAAACTGTCAAAGTGTCACATATTTATTGGGAGTGTCTACTGTACTAGTACGATTATCGTAATTTTCTGTCCTGTCTCATTATAGGTAAGTATTTGTTTATTTATAATATAATCATAAAATATGCACACGGGGCGGTAGCCCCGTGTGCGCACATGGGACTGTGTGGTTGGCGAACATGTGGAGTTGGGATTGCAAAAAGGGATTGGAACCTTGGGTTGGCGCTAAATAGTGGGTTGGGTAGTCGTTTGACCCCTACTTAGTGAATGGGATAATAATTAGAAAATGAGAATTATAGGCACAAATACGCGATTCCTAATGCCTATAATGAATTTAAAGATATTTATTGTTTTGACTACAAGTTAAAATACATTAAACCTCATCGTTATTATTTACCTATAAATAATTAAATATCTTAAATTATGTTTTTTTTTAAAATATATATTTATTATATATAAAATTACATAAAATATCAAATAATTTAAATAAATACTACCTATTTTTTAACACCTGATAAATGTGTTTTGTTCATGTAATGTAAAATCTAACTATATTATGCCTTTATTATCTAAAATTGAGTCCACAGCCAACCCATCCAACTAAAAAGTGTTCCCGGCAAAACAAAAAAATACTACTGGGGACGTAGTGAAGCCACTGCCATTTTTGTCAAGAAGGTTGTTGTTTGATTTTTCTTGTGTGTAAATTACAAAGTATGTATTTAAAAGGGGTCCAAAGCGATAAAAAATTATATAAATTTACAATAATAACCCCCAAAAAGTTCCAAAATTGCCCCAATATGTATATTTTTTAACTATAGCAAAATCAAGAGCTAAAAAACCTTGTGCAAGTTGGCAATAATTACGTATTTAACGTATGTAGAAAAACCTTCATAATTTCCAAAATTTTGTATTTTTTCCAATCATCCTCACTTTTTTATCAATATTTTCACCACACTCAACATTCTATGTAAAAATTTTCAAAAAAAAATCGGTTTTTAGACGTCCCTTTAACTTTACCGGACCCCTTGGTTCATTAACTGGTGATTAAGTGTTTATTTACTGACTTCTATCGTTCATTTACTAGTTTTTTGGATTATTAGTAGAAAATTGCTATTTTTCAATATTTATTAATACAATACCTCTATGCATGCATTAGTTTTCAATTTTCAAATTATAAATAGTTGCCCTAACACCAATTTTACACAATATTTCTTAATACTAAAATATTATATAATATTTAGTGTTGATACTTTGCTTAACTGTTCATTCACCGGTTGAATGACCCTATGCTATACTTTATGTTTCGAATAATATTTCCAAAAAAGCTGTTAAAATCATCTGGCTTTAGGTTTGTGTCTACTTTTTTCTGTTTTGCTTTTAAGTTGTTTAAAAGGCTTGACAATGCCATATTTGCAATGTTTTGCATGGATTTTTCAGGGCTTAAATCCTGAGGACACTCTCATAAAGATTAACACTCTGACAAAATATAATTTTTGCTCATTGAAGAGCATTTTATTTGACCTGAATCCAAAGAGGGTGAAAAACTATAAACTAACTGAGACTGAAAAATGCTTTAATATGTGATACTATTTTTGGAATTCATTATGTTTTAATAAAAAAAATAAAGGATATATTTCTTTAATAGTTACTAGCTGCTAAGAATACTGTCAGATCTACTTACTTTATAAACTATAGTTGGTTAAAGCTACTCATCTGGTTCCCTTGTCTTGCTGCCACTATTGCTAAATCAACAATGTAAACACAAGTCTGGTGTTGACTTTTGAAAAATTGAATATGGGTAATTTTTCGAAATATAGGCCATGCAGTGCTGCAAACATAAAAGATCCCTAAGTAATTTTTATTGATAATAAACTAATTTGATGGAGGAAAAAATGAAATTACGAAAAAAAAACATAAACAAACCTTCGCCTGACATAGAACCTAATTTCCCTACGCAAAATTTTCGTATCCTCCGACCCACAAAGACGTTCAACTCGATTCACAACAACAAAAAATAATTATGTTTTTTATTTTGACTTTATTTGGAATTTGGGAGGTCTGCCAAAATGTACATTGTACACCATGGTTGCCAATTCATGTCGATATCTATGCTAGCAGCCTATCAGTCGTCAGCAAAAATCGAGAACGCGGCATATTTATGTCGTTTGCCAGCAACCTATTTAAGGTTGATTCTCACTATACCTTCTGTTTCCAATCCGTTCCACAACCGTTTCATTTACATAAAATATTAGACAGTTTTCGAAACCATTAAAAAGTATCACCGATAACCACTAATTGACATGTATGACATTTGAAGTGTCATTTATCGTATATGACTATCGGCATCGGCATCCTCCGCTATCTTAAGGTGGCATTCCGATCCTGGCAGTCGCGACTCGGCTGCCGCAGCCGACTGCCACGACCCATTGAAACTGCTCGGTCGCGCGACAATTACCATTCGGATAGAAGCGACCCTGTTTCCCAATTTATAGAGTCACTTAGTACTAGACCGAAGCCACTGTAAATAGTTGTGTGTGTTCGTCGTGTTTAAAGATTGAAGCAAAACTATGTCAGATATAGCAAAACAAGAACTTTTGATGCGGCTACTGGAGGACGAAGAAGAGGATGATGATATAATTTTGCTCTTACTATCTGCCAAGAGAAATAAAATTGATTCATTTTATACATCAAGACATGCTGAAGGCTGCTTTAAAATTTTAATAAAACGGCACTTGAATATCAAAGACGCAAAATTCAGAAAGTATTGCAGACTAAATAAAACACAGTTTAGATTTGTACTCAGTTGAATTCAAAATGAAATCCAACCAAAAAAACAAGGTTCGATTACAGCTGAGGAAAAATTATTTCTTACTTTAAGGTAAATATGTAAGACTATTATTTATATTATTTGACTCATTATAATAATCGAAATTAAAAGTATTCGAGTTATTTAAGTTAATTGCTGTAATGGGTAAATTAGTTGTATTCGAATTGCTCAAGTCACTAGCTTCAAGGGGCGAATTAGGCGACGAAACAGAACTTATTGGAGAATATGAATTTGATGATAAATACTCAGAGCTTTGGTGTAACAGAGAGCTATTGGAGGTATTGCTGGAACTCTGGTTTAGACTCTTTAACTCATATTCTGCTAAAATATTGAAAACTTTAGTTTTAGCTTGTATTCTCAACGTAGGAGTAAGTTTTGTCAACATTGTCCCAACACGTGAGCAAAACGATTTTATACCATCTACATCTGGTTCATCTATTTGGACTGCGTTTGACTGAGATTTCAGATCCTGAATTTCAGCTCGACTTTGGATATCCCTCTTTTTCCAATAATGTAATAACGCCACATTCATAGCATTATTTTGACCTACCGATAGCTGAGATATGGCATTTTTGATGCCCATTTTTGGCCTCAAAAACGGACGTCGAAAACTACTTTTTCAGGATTTTCAAGGTGCTCTCATTCCCTTAGTTCTGCTCGGATCCTGTTATAACCCGGTGTTTTCGTAATCTAGGTGATCAGAATAAGACGCTGGTATACTTAGTTTAATTTCGAAAAAAATCAATTTTTGGTGAAAAAATTCGATACGGGGGGGTATACTCGAAAAATGAAAAAACCCAAACTTTGAAGGTCGATATCTCGGCTTCTATAGGAGCTATCGGAAAAATTTCAACGGTTTTGTCTTAGTTTCGTCGTTCTGAATCCAACGAGACCATCCGCAAAGTCGTAGCTTTTACGGTAGCTGAGATATGGCATTTTTGATGCCCATTTTTTGCCTCAAAAACGGACGTCGAAAACGACTTTTTCAGGATTTTCAAAGTGCTCTCTTTATTTTAGTTCTGCTCGGATCCTGTTATAACCCGGTGTTTTCGTAATCTAGGTGACCCAAATAAGACGCTGGTATACTTATTTTGATTTCGAAAAAAATCAATTTTTGGTGAAAAAATTCGATACGGGGGGGTATACCCGAAAAATGAAAAATTTCAAACTTTGAAGGTCGTTATCTCGGCTTCTATGGGAGCTATTGGGAAAATTTCAACGGTTTTGTCTTAGTTTCGTCGTTCTGAATCCAACGAGACTATCCGCAAAGTCGTAGCTTTTACGGTAGCTGAGATATGGCATTTTTGATGCCCATTTTTGGCCTCAAAAACGGACGTCGAAAACGACTTTTTCAGAATTTTCAAAGTGCTCTCATTCCCTTAGTTCTGCTTGGATCCTGTAATAACCACATGTTTTCGTAATCTAGGTGACCGAAATAAGACGCTGGTATACTTAGTTTGATTTCGAAAAAAAATTATTTTTGGTAAAAAAATTCGATACGGGGGGGTATACCCGAAAAATGAAAAAACCCAAACTTTAAAGGTCGACATCTCGGCTTCTATGGGAACTATCGGGAAAATTCTAACGGCTTTGTCTTAGTTTCGTCGTTCTGAATCCAACGAGACCATCCGCAAAGTCGTAGCTTTTACGATAACTGAGATATGGCATTTTTGATGCCCATTTTTGGCTTCAAAAACGGACGTCGAAAACGACTTTTTTAGGATTTTCAAAGTACTCTCATTTCCTTAGTTCTGTTCGGATCCTGTTATAACTTAATGTTTTAATAATAACCACGTGTTTTCGTAATCTAGGTGACCCAAATAAGACGCTGGTATACTTAGTTTGATTTCGAAATAAATCAATTTTTGGTGAAAAAATTCGATACGGGGGGGTATACCCGAAATATGAAAAATTCCAAACTTTGAAGGTCGATATCTCGGTTTCTATGGGAACTATCGGGAAAATTCGAACGGCTTTGTCTTAGATTCGTCGTTCTGAATCCAACGAGACTATCCGCAAAGTCGTAGCTTTTACGATAACTGAGATATGACATTTTTGATGCCCATTTTTGGCCTCAAAAACGGACGTCGAAAACGACTTTTTCAGGATTTTCAAGGTGCTCTCATTCCCTTAGTTCTGCTCGGATCCTGTTATAACCTGGTGTTTTCGTAATCTAGGTGACCCAAATAAGACGCTGGTATACTTAGTTTGATTTCAAAAAAAATCAATTTTTGGTGAAAAAATTCGATACGGGAGGGTATACCCGAAAAATGAAAAATTCCAAACTTTGAAGGTCGACATCTCGGCTTCTATGGGAGCTATCGGGAAAATTCGAACGGCTTTGTCTTAGTTTCGTCGTTCTGAACCCAACGAGACCATCCGCAAAGTCGTAGCTTTTACGATAGCTGAGATATGGCATTTTTGATGCCCATTTTTGGCCTCAAAAACGGACGTCGAAAACGACTTTTTCAGGATTTTCAAGGTGCTCTCATTCCCTTAATTCTGCTCGGATCCTGTTATAACCCGGTGTTTTCGTAATCTAGGTGATCAGAATAAGACGCTGGTATACTTAGTTTCATTTCGAAAAAAATCAATTTTTGGTGAAAAAATTCGATACGGGGGGGTATACCCGAAAAATGAAAAAACCCAAACTTTGAAGGTCGATATCTCGGCTTCTATAGGAGCTATCGGAAAAATTTCAACGGTTTTGTATTAGTCTCGTCGTTCTGAATCCAACGAGACCATCCGCAAGGTCGTAGCTCTTAGAATAGCCGAGATATGGCATTTTTGATGCCCATTTTTGGCCTCACAACTTTTCCAAGGTGCTCTCATTCCCTTAGTTCTGCTCGGATCCTGTTATAACCTGGTGTTTTCGTAATCTAGGTGACCCAAATAAGACGCTGGTATACTTAGTTTGATTTCGAAAAAAATCAATTTTTGGTGAAAAAATTCGATTCGGGGGGATATACCCGAAAAATGAAAAAACCCAAACTTTGAAGGTCGATATCTCGGCTTCTATGGGAGCTATGGGGAAAATTCCAACGGTTTTGTCTTAGTTTTGTCCTTCTGAATCCAACGAGACCATCCGCAAGGTCGTAGCTCTTAGGATAGCCAAGATATGGCATTTTTGATGCCCATTTTCGGCCTCAAAAACGGACGTCGAAAACGACTTTTTCAGGATTTTGAAGGTGCTCTCATTCCTTTAGTTCTGCTCGGATCCTGTTATAACCTGGTGTTTTCGTAATCTAGGTGACCCAAATAAGACGCTGGTATACTTAGTTTGATTTCGAAAAAAATTAATTTTTGGTGAAAAAATTCGATACGGGGGGGTATACCCGAAAAATGAAAAAACCCAAACTTTGAAGGTCGATATCTCGGCTTCTATGGGAGCTATCGGGAAAATTCCAACGGTTTTGTCTTAGTTTCGTCATTCTAAATCCAACGAGACCATCCGCAAAGTCGTAGCTCTTAGGATAGCCGAGATATGGCATTTTTGATGCCCATTTTTGGCCTCAAAAACGGACGTCGAAAACGACTTTTTCAGGATTTTCAAGGTGCTCTCATTCCCTTAGTTCTGCTCGGATCCTGTTATAACCTGGTGTTTTCGTAATCTAGGTGACCCAAATAAGACGCTGGTATACTTAGTTTGATTTCGAAAAAAATCAATTTTTGGTGAAAAAATTCGATACGGGGGGGTATACCCGAAAAATGAAAAAACCCAAACTTTGAAGGTCGATATCTCGGCTTCTATGGGAGCTATCGGGAAAATTCCAACGGTTTTGTTTTAGTTTCGTCATTCTAAATCCAATGAGACCATCCGCAAGGTCGTGGCTCTTAGGATAGCCGAGATATGGCATTTTTAATGCCCATTTTTGGCCTTAAAAACGGACGTCGAAAACGACTTTTTCAGGATTTCCAAGGTGCTCTCATTCCCTTAGTTCTGCTCGGATCCTGTTATAACCTGGTGTTTTCGTAATCTAGGTGACCCAAATAAGACGCTGGTATACTTAGTTTGATTTCGAAAAAAATCAATTTTTGGTGAAAAAATTCGATTCGGGGGGATATACCCGAAAAATGAAAAAACCCAAACTTTGAAGGTCGATATCTCGGCTTCTATGGGAGCTATGGGGAAAATTCCAACGGTTTTGTCTTAGTTTTGTCCTTCTGAATCCAACGAGACCATCCGCAAGGTCGTAGCTCTTAGGATAGCCAAGATATGGCATTTTTGATGCCCATTTTCGGCCTCAAAAACGGACGTCGAAAACGACTTTTTCAGGATTTTGAAGGTGCTCTCATTCCTTTAGTTCTGCTCGGATCCTGTTATAACCTGGTGTTTTCGTAATCTAGGTGACCCAAATAAGACGCTGGTATACTTAGTTTGATTTCGAAAAAAATTAATTTTTGGTGAAAAAATTCGATACGGGGGGGTATACCCGAAAAATGAAAAAACCCAAACTTTGAAGGTCGATATCTCGGCTTCTATGGGAGCTATCGGGAAAATTCCAACGGTTTTGTCTTAGTTTCGTCATTCTAAATCCAACGAGACCATCCGCAAGGTCGTAGCTCTTAGGATAGCCAAGATATGGCATTTTTGATGCCCATTTTTGGCCTCAAAAACGGACGTCGAAAACGACTTTTTCAGGATATTCAAGGTGCTCTCATTCCCTTAGTTCTGCTCGGATCCTGTTATAACCTGGTGTTTTCGTAATCTAGGTGACCCAAATAAGACGCTGGTATACTTAGTTTGATTTCGAAAAAAATCAATTTTTGGTGAAAAAATTCGATACGGGGGGGTATACCCGAAAAATGAAAAAACCCAAACTTTGAAGGTCGATATCTCGGCTTCTATGGGAGCTATCGAAAGAATTTTAACGGTTTTGTCTTAGTTTCGTCATTCTGAATCCAACGAGACTATCCCCAGGGTCGTAGCTCTTAGGATAGCCGAGATATGGCATTTTTAATGCCCATTTTTGGCCTTAAAAACGGACGTCAAAAACGACTTTTTCAGGATTTCCAAGGTGCTCTCATTCCCTTAGTTCTGCTCGGATCCTGTTATAACCTGGTGTTTTCGTAATCTAGGTGACCCAAATAAGACGCTGGTATACTTAGTTTGATTTCGAAAAAAATCAATTTTTGGTGAAAAAATTCGATACGGGGGGGTATACCCGAAAAATGAAAAAACCCAAACTTTGAAGGTCGATATCTCGGCTTCTATGGGAGCTATCGGGAAAATTCCAACGGTTTTGTCTTAGTTTCGTCCTTCTGAATCCAACGAGACCATCCGCAAGGTCGTAGCTCTTAGGATAGCCAAGATATGGCATTTTTGATGCCCATTTTTGGCCTCAAAAACGGACGTCGAAAACGACTTTTTCAGGATTTTCAAGGTGCTCTCATTCCCTTAGTTCTGCTCGGATCCTGTTATAACCTGGTGTTTTCGTAATCTAGGTGACCCAAATAAGACGCTGGTATACTTAGTTTGATTTCGAAAAAAATCAATTTTTGGTGAAAAAATTCGATACGGGGGGGTATACCCGAAAAATGAAAAAACTCAAACTTTGAAGGCCGATATCTCGGCTTCTATGGGAGCTATCGGGAAAATTCCAACGGTTTTGTCTTAGTTTCGTCATTCTAAATCCAACGAGACCATCCGCAAGGTCGTAGCTCTTAGGATAGCCGAGATATGGCATTTTTGATGCCCATTTTTGGCCTCAAAAACGGACGTCGAAAACGACTTTTTCAGGATTTTCAAGGTGCTCTCATTCCCTTAGTTCTGCTCGGATCCTGTTATAACCTGGTGTTTTCGTAATCTAGGTGACCCAAATAAGACGCTGGTATACTTAGTTTGATTTCGAAAAAAATCAATTTTTGGTGAAAAAATTCGATACGGGGGGGTATACCCGAAAAATGAAAAAACCCAAACTTTGAAGGTCGATATCTCGGCTTCTATGGGAGCTATCGGGAAAATTCCAACGGTTTTGTCTTAGTTTCGTCCTTCTGAATCCAACGAAACCATCCGCAAGGTCGTAGCTCTTAGGATAGCCAAGATATGGCATTTTTGATGCCCATTTTTGGCCTCAAAAACGGACGTCGAAAACGACTTTTTCAGGATTTTCAAGGTGCTCTCATTCCCTTAGTTCTGCTCGGATCCTGTTATAACCTGGTGTTTTCGTAATCTAGGTGACCCAAATAAGACGCTGGTATACTTAGTTTGATTTCGAAAAAAATCAATTTTTGGTGAAAAAATTCGATACGGGGGGGTATACCCGAAAAATGAAAAAACCCAAACTTTGAAGGTCGATATCTCGGCTTCTATGGGAGCTATCGGGAAAATTCCAACGGTTTTGTCTTAGTTTCATCCTTCTGAATCCAACGAGACCATCCGCAAGGTCGTATCTCTTAGGATAGCCGAGATATGGCATTTTTGATGCCCATTTTTGGCCTCAAAAACGGACGTCGAAAACGACTTTTTCAGGATTTTCAAGGTGCTCTCATTCCCTTCGTTCTGCTCGGATCCTGTTATAACCTGGTGTTTTCGTAATCTAGGTGACCCAAATAAGACGCTGGTATACTTAGTTTGATTTCGAAAAAAATCAATTTTTGGTGAAAAAATTCGATACGGGGGGGTATACCCGAAAAATGAAAAAACCCAAACTTTGAAGGTCGATATCTCGGCTTCTATGGGAGCTATCGGGAAAATTCCAACGGTTTTGTCTTAGTTTCGTCCTTCTGAATCCAACGAGACCATCCGCAAGGTCGTAGCTCTTAGGATAGCCAAGATATGGCATTTTTGATGCCCATTTTTGGCCTCAAAAACGGACGTCGAAAACGACTTTTTCAGGATTTTCAAGGTGCTCTCATTCCCTTAGTTCTGCTCGGATCCTGTTATAACCTGGTGTTTTCGTAATCTAGGTGACCCAAATAAGACGCTGGTATACTTAGTTTGATTTCGAAAAAAATCAATTTTTGGTGAAAAAATTCGATACGGGGGGGTATACCCGAAAAATGAAAAAACCCAAACTTTGAAGGTCGATATCTCGGCTTCTATGGGAGCTATCGAAAAAATTTTAACGGTTTTGTCTTAGTTTCGTCATTCTGAATCCAACGAGACTATCCCCAGGGTCGTAGCTCTTAGGATAGCCGGGATATGGCATTTTTAATGCCCATTTTTGGCCTCAAAAACGGACGTCGAAAACGACTTTTTCAGGATTTCCAAGGTGCTCTCATTCCCTTAGTTCTGCTCGGATCCTAATATAACCCGGTGTTTTCGTAATCTAGGTGACCCAAATAAGACGCTGGTATACTTAGTTTGATTTCGAAAAAAATCAATTTTTGGTGAAAAAATTCGATACGGGGGGGTATACCCGAAAAATGAAAAAACCCAAATTTTGAAGGTCGATATCTCGGCTTCTATGGGAGCTATCGGGAAAATTCCAACGGTTTTGTCTTAGTTTCGTCATTCTGAATCCAACGAGACTATCCCCAAGGTCGTAGCTCTTAGGATAGCCGAGATATGGCATTTTTAATGCCCATTTTTGGCCTCAAAAACGGACGTCGAAAACGACTTTTTCAGGATTTCCAAGGTGCTCTCATTCCCTTAGTTCTGCTCGGATCCTAATATAACCCGGTGTTTTCGTAATCTAGGTGACCCAAATAAGACGCTGGTATTCTTAGTTTGATTTCGAAAAAAATCAATTTTTGGTGAAAAAATTCGATACGGGGGGGTATACCCGAAAAATGAAAAAACCCAAACTTTGAAGGTCGATATCTCGGCTTCTATGGGAGCTATCGGGAAAATTCCAACGGTTTTGTCTTAGTTTCGTCCTTCTGAATCCAACGAGACCATCCGCAAGGTCGTAGCTCTTAGGATAGCCAAGATATGGCATTTTTGATGCCCATTTTTGGCCTCAAAAACGGACGTCGAAAACGACTTTTTCAGGATTTTCAAGGTGCTCTCATTCCCTTAGTTCTGCTCGGATCCTGTTATAACCTGGTGTTTTCGTAATCTAGGTGACCCAAATAAGACGCTGGTATACTTAGTTTGATTTCGAAAAAAATCAATTTTTGGTGAAAAAATTCGATACGGGGGGGTATACCCGAAAAATGAAAAAACCCAAACTTTGAAGGTCGATATCTCGGCTTCTATGGGAGCTATCGGGAAAATTCCAACGGTTTTGTCTTAGTTTCGTCCTTCTGAATCCAACGAGACTATCCGCAAGGTCGTAGCTCTTAGGATAGCCAAGATATGGCATTTTTGATGCCCATTTTTGGCCTCAAAAACGGACGTCGAAAACGACTTTTTCAGGATTTTCAAGGTGCTCTCATTCCTTTAGTTCTGCTCGGATCGTGTTATAACCTGGTGTTTTCGTAATCTAGGTGACCCAAATAAGACGCTGGTATACTTAGTTTGATTTCGAAAAAAATCAATTTTTGGTGAAAAAATTCGATACGGGGGGGTATACCCGAAAAATGAAAAAACCCAAACTTTGAAGGTCGATATCTCGGCTTCTATGGGAGCTATCGGGAAAATTCCAACGGTTTTGTCTTAGTTTCGTCCTTCTGAATCCAACGAAACCATCCGCAAGGTCGTAGCTCTTAGGATAGCCAAGATATGGCATTTTTGATGCCCATTTTTGGCCTCAAAAACGGACGTCGAAAACGACTTTTTCAGGATTTTCAAGGTGCTCTCATTCCCTTAGTTCTGCTCGGATCCTGTTATAACCTGGTGTTTTCGTAATCTAGGTGACCCAAATAAGACGCTGGTATACTTAGTTTGATTTCGAAAAAAATCAATTTTTGGTGAAAAAATTCGATACGGGGGGGTATACCCGAAAAATGAAAAAACCCAAACTTTGAAGGTCGATATCTCGGCTTCTATGGGAGCTATCGGGAAAATTCCAACGGTTTTGTCTTAGTTTCATCCTTCTGAATCCAACGAGACCATCCGCAAGGTCGTATCTCTTAGGATAGCCGAGATATGGCATTTTTGATGCCCATTTTTGGCCTCAAAAACGGACGTCGAAAACGACTTTTTCAGGATTTTCAAGGTGCTCTCATTCCCTTCGTTCTGCTCGGATCCTGTTATAACCTGGTGTTTTCGTAATCTAGGTGACCCAAATAAGACGCTGGTATACTTAGTTTGATTTCGAAAAAAATCAATTTTTGGTGAAAAAATTCGATACGGGGGGGTATACCCGAAAAATGAAAAAACCCAAACTTTGAAGGTCGATATCTCGGCTTCTATGGGAGCTATCGGGAAAATTCCAACGGTTTTGTCTTAGTTTCGTCCTTCTGAATCCAACGAGACCATCCGCAAGGTCGTAGCTCTTAGGATAGCCAAGATATGGCATTTTTGATGCCCATTTTTGGCCTCAAAAACGGACGTCGAAAACGACTTTTTCAGGATTTTCAAGGTGCTCTCATTCCCTTAGTTCTGCTCGGATCCTGTTATAACCTGGTGTTTTCGTAATCTAGGTGACCCAAATAAGACGCTGGTATACTTAGTTTGATTTCGAAAAAAATCAATTTTTGGTGAAAAAATTCGATACGGGGGGGTATACCCGAAAAATGAAAAAACCCAAACTTTGAAGGTCGATATCTCGGCTTCTATGGGAGCTATCGAAAAAATTTTAACGGTTTTGTCTTAGTTTCGTCATTCTGAATCCAACGAGACTATCCCCAGGGTCGTAGCTCTTAGGATAGCCGGGATATGGCATTTTTAATGCCCATTTTTGGCCTCAAAAACGGACGTCGAAAACGACTTTTTCAGGATTTCCAAGGTGCTCTCATTCCCTTAGTTCTGCTCGGATCCTAATATAACCCGGTGTTTTCGTAATCTAGGTGACCCAAATAAGACGCTGGTATACTTAGTTTGATTTCGAAAAAAATCAATTTTTGGTGAAAAAATTCGATACGGGGGGGTATACCCGAAAAATGAAAAAACCCAAATTTTGAAGGTCGATATCTCGGCTTCTATGGGAGCTATCGGGAAAATTCCAACGGTTTTGTCTTAGTTTCGTCATTCTGAATCCAACGAGACTATCCCCAAGGTCGTAGCTCTTAGGATAGCCGAGATATGGCATTTTTAATGCCCATTTTTGGCCTCAAAAACGGACGTCGAAAACGACTTTTTCAGGATTTCCAAGGTGCTCTCATTCCCTTAGTTCTGCTCGGATCCTAATATAACCCGGTGTTTTCGTAATCTAGGTGACCCAAATAAGACGCTGGTATTCTTAGTTTGATTTCGAAAAAAATCAATTTTTGGTGAAAAAATTCGATACGGGGGGGTATACCCGAAAAATGAAAAAACCCAAACTTTGAAGGTCGATATCTCGGCTTCTATGGGAGCTATCGGGAAAATTCCAACGGTTTTGTCTTAGTTTCGTCCTTCTGAATCCAACGAGACCATCCGCAAGGTCGTAGCTCTTAGGATAGCCAAGATATGGCATTTTTGATGCCCATTTTTGGCCTCAAAAACGGACGTCGAAAACGACTTTTTCAGGATTTTCAAGGTGCTCTCATTCCCTTAGTTCTGCTCGGATCCTGTTATAACCTGGTGTTTTCGTAATCTAGGTGACCCAAATAAGACGCTGGTATACTTAGTTTGATTTCGAAAAAAATCAATTTTGGTGAAAAAATTCGATAACTCTCACGAGATGTGTAAAATGAAAAAACCCAAACTTTGAAGGTCGATATCTCGGCTTCTATGGGAGCTATCGGGAAAATTCCAACGGTTTTGTCTTAGTTTCGTCCTTCTGAATCCAACGAGACTATCCGCAAGGTCGTAGCTCTTAGGATAGCCAAGATATGGCATTTTTGATGCCCATTTTTGGCCTCAAAAACGGACGTCGAAAACGACTTTTTCAGGATTTTCAAGGTGCTCTCATTCCTTTAGTTCTGCTCGGATCGTGTTATAACCTGGTGTTTTCGTAATCTAGGTGACCCAAATAAGACGCTGGTATACTTAGTTTGATTTCGAAAAAATCAATTTTTGGTGAAAAAATTCGATACGGGGGGGTATACCCGAAAAATGAAAAAACCCAAAACTTTGAAGGTCGATATCTCGGCTTCTATGGGAGCTATCGGGAAAATTCCAACGGTTTTGTCTTAGTTTCGTCATTCTAAATCCAATGAGACCATCCGCAAGGTCGTAGCTCTTAGGATAGCCGAGATATGGCATTTTTAATGCCCATTTTTGGCCTTAAAAACGGACGTCGAAAACGACTTTTTCAGGATTTCCAAGGTGCTCTCATTCCCTTAGTTCTGCTCGGATCCTGTTATAACCTGGTGTTTTCGTAATCTAGGTGACCCAAATAAGACGCTGGTATACTTAGTTTGATTTCGAAAAAAATCAATTTTTGGTGAAAAAATTCGATACGGGGGGGTATACCCGAAAAATGAAAAAACCCAAACTTTGAAGGTCGATATCTCGGCTTCTATGGGAGCTATCGAAAAAATTTTAACGGTTTTGTCTTAGTTTCGTCATTCTGAATCCAACGAGACTATCCCCAGGGTCGTAGCTCTTAGGATAGCCAAGATATGGCATTTTTGATGCCCATTTTTGGCCTCAAAAACGGACGTCGAAAACGACTTTTTCAGGATTTTCAAGGTGCTCTCATTCCCTTAGTTCTGCTCGGATCCTGTTATAACCTGGTGTTTTCGTAATCTAGGTGACCCAAATAGACGCTGGTATACTTAGTTTGATTTCTAAAAAAAATCAATTTTTGGTGAAAAAATTCGATACGGGGGGGTATACCCCAAAAATGAAAAAACCCAAACTTTGAAGGTCGATATCTCGGCTTCTATGGGAGCTATCGGGAAAATTCCAACGGTTTTGTCTTAGTTTCGTCCTTCTGAATCCAACGAGACCCTCCGCAAGGTCGTAGCTCTTAGGATAGCCAAGATATGGCATTTTTGATGCCCATTTTTGGCCTCAAAAACGGACGTCGAAAACGACTTTTTCAGGATTTTCAAGGTGCTCTCATTCCCTTAGTTCTGCTCGGATCCTAATATAACCCGGTGTTTTCGTAATCTAGGTGACCCAAATAAGACGCTGGTATACTTAGTTTGATTTCGAAAAAAATCAATTTTTGGTGAAAAAATTCGAATACGGGGGGGGTATGCCCGAAAAATGAAGAAACCCAAACTTTGAAGGTCGATATCTCGGCTTCTATGGGAGTTATCGGGAAAATTCCAACGGTTTTGTTTTAGTTTCGTCATTCTAAATCCAATGAGACCATCCGCAAGGTCGTAGCTCTTAGGATAGCCGAGATATGGCATTTTTAATGCCCATTTTTGGCCTTAAAAACGGACGTCGAAAACGACTTTTTCAGGATTTCCAAGGTGCTCTTATTCCCTTAGTTCTGCTCGGATCCTGTTATAAACCTGGTGTTTTCGTAATCTAGGTGACCCAAATAAGACGCTGGTATACTTAGTTTGATTTCGAAAAAAATCAATTTTTGGTGAAAAATTCGATACGGGGGGGTATACCCCAAAAATGAAAAAACCCAAACTTTGAAGGTCGATATCTCGGCTTCTATGGGAGCTATCGGGAAAATTCCAACGGTTTTGTCTTAGTTTCGTCCTTCTGAATCCAACGAAACCATCCGCAAGGTCGTAGCTCTTAGGATAGCCAAGATATGGCATTTTTGATGCCCATTTTTGGCCTCAAAAACGGACGTCGAAAACGACTTTTTCAGGATTTTCAAGGTGCTCTCATTCCCTTGGTTCTGCTCGGATCCTAATATAACCCGGTGTTTTCGTAATCTAGGTGACCCAAATAAGACGCTGGTATACTTAGTTTGATTTCGAAAAAAATCAATTTTTGGTGAAAAAATTCGATACGGGGGGGTATACCCGAAAAATGAAAAAACCCAAATTTTGAAGGTCGATATCTCGGCTTCTATGGGAGCTATCGGGAAAATTCCAACGGTTTTGTCTTAGTTTCGTCATTCTGAATCCAACGAGACTATCCCCAAGGTCGTAGCTCTTAGGATAGCCGAGATATGGCATTTTTAATGCCCATTTTTGGCCTCAAAAACGGACGTCGAAAACGACTTTTTCAGGATTTCCAAGGTGCTCTCATTCCCTTAGTTCTGCTCGGATCCTAATATAACCCGGTGTTTTCGTAATCTAGGTGACCCAAATAAGACGCTGGTATACTTAGTTTGATTTCGAAAAAAATCAATTTTTGGTGAAAAAATTCGATACGGGGGGGTATACCCCAAAAATGAAAAAACCCAAACTTTGAAGGTCGATATCTCGGCTTCTATGGGAGCTATCGGGAAAATTCCAACGGTTTTGTCTTAGGTTCGTCCTTCTGAATCCAACGAAACCATCCGCAAGGTCGTAGCTCTTAGGATAGCCAAGGTATGGCATTTTTGATGCCCATTTTTGGCCTCAAAAACGGACGTCGAAAACGACTTTTTCAGGATTTTCAAGGTGCTCTCATTCCCTTGGTTCTGCTCGGATCCTAATATAACCCGGTGTTTTCGTAATCTAGGTGACCCAAATAAGACGCTGGTATACTTAGTTTGATTTCGAAAAAAATCAATTTTTGGTGAAAAAATTCGATACGGGGGGGTATACCCCAAAAATGAAAAAACCCAAACTTTGAAGGTCGATATCTCGGCTTCTATGGGAGCTATCGGGAAAATTCCAACGGTTTTGTCTTAGTTTCGTCCTTCTGAATCCAACGAAACCATCCGCAAGGTCGTAGCTCTTAGGATAGCCAAGATATGGCATTTTTAATGCCCATTTTTGGCCTCAAAAACGGACGTCGAAAACGACTTTTTCAGGATTTTCAAGGTGCTCTCATTCCCTTGGTTCTGCTCGGATCCTAATATAACCCGGTGTTTTCGTAATCTAGGTGACCCAAATAAGACGCTGGTATACTTAGTTTGATTTCGAAAAAAATCAATTTTTGGTGAAAAAATTCGATACGGGGGGGTATACCCGAAAAATGAAAAAACCCAAACTTTGAAGGTCGATATCTCGGCTTCTATGGGAGCTATCGGGAAAATTCCAACGGTTTTGTCTTAGTTTCGTCATTCTAAATCCAACGAGACCATCCGCAAGGTCGTAGCTCTTAGGATAGCCAAGATATGGCATTTTTGATGCCCATTTTTGGCCTCAAAAACGGACGTCGAAAACGACTTTTTCAGGATTTTCAAGGTGCTCTCATTCCCTTAGTTCTGCTCGGATCCTGTTATAACCTGGTGTTTTCGTAACCTAGGTGACCCAAATAAGACGCTGGTATACTTAGTTTGATTTCGAAAAAAATCAATTTTTGGTGAAAAAATTCGATACGGGGGGGTATACCCCAAAAATGAAAAAACCCAAATTTTGAAGGTCGATATCTCGGCTTCTATGGGAGCTATCGGGAAAATTCCAACGGTTTTGTCTTAGTTTCGTCCTTCTGAATCCAACGAGACCATCCGCAAGGTCGTAGCTCTTAGGATAGCCAAGATATGGCATTTTTGATGCCCATTTTTGGCCTCAAAAACGGACGTCGAAAACGACTTTTTCAGGATTTTCAAGGTGCTCTCATTCCCTTAGTTCTGCTCGGATCCTAATATATCCCGGTGTTTTCGTAATCTAGGTGACCCAAATAAGACGCTGGTATACTTAGTTTGATTTCGAAAAAAATCAATTTTTGGTGAAAAAATTCGATACGGGGGGGTATACCCGAAAAATGAAAAAACCCAAACTTTGAAGGTCGATATCTCGGCTTCTATGGGAGCTATCGGGAAAATTCCAACGGTTTTGTCTTAGTTTCGTCATTCTGAATCCAACGAGACTATCCCCAGGGTCGTAGCTCTTAGGATAGCCGAGATATGGCATTTTTAATGCCCATTTTTGGCCTTAAAAACGGACGTCGAAAACGACTTTTTCAGGATTTCCAAGGTGCTCTCATTCCCTTAGTTCTGCTCGGATCCTAATATAACCCGGTGTTTTCGTAATCTAGGTGACCCAAATAAGACGCTGGTATACTTAGTTTGATTTCGAAAAAAATCAATTTTTGGTGAAAAAATTCGATACGGGGGGGTATACCCGAAAAATGAAAAAACCCAAACTTTGAAGGTCGATATCTCGGCTTCTATGGGAGCTATCGGGAAAATTCCAACGGTTTTGTCTTAGTTTCGTCCTTCTGAATCCAACGAGACCATCCGCAAGGTCGTAGCTTTTAGGATAGCCGAGATATGGCATTTTTAATGCCCATTTTTGGCCTCAAAAACGGACGTCGAAAACGACTTTTTCAGGATTTCCAAGGTGCTCTCATTCCCTTAGTTCTGCTCGGATCCTAATATAACCCGGTGTTTTCGTAATCTAGGTGACCCAAATAAGACGCTGGTATACTTAGTTTGATTTCGAAAAAAATCAATTTTTGGTGAAAAATTCGATACGGGGGGGTATACCCGAAAAATGAAAAAACCCAAACTTTGAAGGTCGATATCTCGGCTTCTATGGGAGCTATCGGGAAAATTCCAACGGTTTTGTCTTAGTTTCGTCATTCTAAATCCAACGAGACCATCCGCAAGGTCGTAGTTCTTAGGATAGCCGAGATATGGCATTTTTGATGCCCATTTTTGGCCTCAAAAACGGACGTCGAAAACGACTTTTTCAGGATTTTCAAGGTGCTCTCATTCCCTTAGTTCTGCTCGGATCCTGTTATAACCTGGTGTTTTCGTAATCTAGGTGACCCAAATAAGACGCTGGTATACTTAGTTTGATTTCGAAAAAAATCAATTTTTGGTGAAAAAATTCGATACGGGGGGGTATACCCCGAAAAATGAAAAAACCCAAACTTTGAAGGTCGATATCTCGGCTTCTATGGGAGCTATCGAAAAAATTTTAACGGTTTTGTCCTAGTTTCGTCATTCTGAATCCAACGAGGACTATCCCCAAGGTCGTAGCTCTTAGGATAGCCGAGATATGGCATTTTTAATGCCCATTTTTGGCCTTAAAAACGGACGTCGAAAACGACTTTTTCAGGATTTCCAAGGTGCTCTCATTCCCTTAGTTCTGCTCGGATCCTGTTATTACCTGGTGTTTTCGTAATCTAGATGACCCAAATAAGACGCTGGTATACTTAGTTTGATTTCGAAAAAAATCAATTTTTGGTGAAAAAATTCGATACGGGGGGGTATACCCGAAAAATGAAAAAACCCAAACTTTGAAGGTCGATATCTCGGCTTCTATGGGAGCTATCGGGAAAATTCCAACGGTTTTGTCTTAGTTTCGTCCTTCTGAATCCAACGAGACCATCCGCAAGGTCGTAGCTCTTAGGATAGCCGAGATATGGCATTTTTAATGCCCATTTTTGGCCTCAAAAAACGGACGTCGAAAGCGACTTTTTCAGGATTTCCAAGGTGCTCTCATTCCCTTAGTTCTGCTCGGATCCTAATATAACCCGGTGTTTTCGTAATCTAGGTGACCCAAATAAGACGCTGGTATACTTAGTTTGATTTCGAAAAAAATCAATTTTGGTGAAAAAATTCGATACGGGGGGGTATACCCGAAAAATGAAAAAACCCAAACTTTGAAGGTCGATATCTCGGCTTCTATGGGAGCTATCGAAAAAATTTTAACGGTTTTGTCTTAGTTTCGTCATTCTGAATCCAACGAGACCATCCGCAAGGTCGTAGCTCTTAGGATAGCCAAGATATGGCATTTTTGATGCCCATTTTTTGGCCTCAAAAACGGACGTCGAAAACGACTTTTTCAGGATTTCCAAGGTGCTCTCATTCCCCTTAGTTCTGCTCGGATCCTAATATAACCCGGTGTTTTCGTAATCTAGGTGACCCAAATAAGACGCTGGTATACTTTGATTTCGAAAAAAATCAATTTTTGGTGAAAAAATTCGATACGGGGGGGGTATACCCGAAAAATGAAAAAACCCAAACTTTGAAGGTCGATATCTCGGCTTCTATGGGAGCTATCGAAAAAATTTAAACGGTTTTGTCTTAGTTTCGTCATTCTGAATCCAACCAGACTATCCCCAGGGTCGTAGCTCTTAGGATAGGCCGAGATATGGCATTTTTAATGCCCATTTTTGGCCTTAAAAACGGACGTCGAAAACGACTTTTTCAGGATTTCCAAGGTGCTCTCATTCCCTTAGTTCTGCTCGGATCCTAATATAACCCGGTGTTTTCGTAATCTAGGTGACCCAAATAAGACGCTGGTATACTTAGTTTGATTTCGAAAAAAATCAATTTTTGGTGAAAAAATTCGATACGGGGGGGTATACCCGAAAAATGAAAACTTTGAAGGTCGATATCTCGGCTTCTATGGGAGCTATCGGGAAAATTCCAACGGTTTTGTCTTAGTTTCGTCATTCTGAATCCAACGAGACTATCCCCAAGGTCGTAGCTCTTAGGATAGCCGAGATATGGCATTTTTAATGCCCATTTTTGGCCTCAAAAACGGACGTCGAAAACGACTTTTTCAGGATTTCCAAGGTGCTCTCATTCCCTTAGTTCTGCTCGGATCCTAATATAACCCGGTGTTTTCGTAATCTAGGTGACCCAAATAAGACGCTGGTATACTTAGTTTGATTTCGAAAAAAATCAATTTTTGGTGAAAAAATTCGATACGGGGGGGTATACCCGAAAAATGAAAACTTTGAAGGTCGATATCTCGGCTTCTATGGGAGCTATCGGGAAAATTCCAACGGTTTTGTCTTAGTTTCGTCCTTCTGAATCCAACGAGACCATCCGCAAGGTCGTAGCTCTTAGGATAGCCAAGATATGGCATTTTTGATGCCCATTTTTGGCCTCAAAAACGGACGTCGAAAACGACTTTTTCAGGATTTTCAAGGTGCTCTCATTCCCTTAGTTCTGCTCGGATCCTGTTATAACCTGGTGTTTTCGTAATCTAGGTGACCCAAATAAGACGCTGGTATACTTAGTTTGATTTCGAAAAAAATCAATTTTTGGTGAAAAAATTCGATACGGGGGGGTATACCCGAAAAATGAAAAAACCCAAATTTTGAAGGTCGATATCTCGGCTTCTATGGGAGCTATCGGGAAAATTCCAACGGTTTTGTCTTAGTTTCGTCATTCTGAATCCAACGAGACTATCCCCAGGGTCGTAGCTCTTAGGATAGCCGAGATATGGCATTTTTAATGCCCATTTTTGGCCTTAAAAACGGACGTCGAAAACGACTTTTTCAGGATTTCCAAGGTGCTCTCATTCCCTTAGTTCTGCTCGGATCCTAATATAACCCGGTGTTTTCGTAATCTAGGTGACCCAAATAAGACGCTGGTATACTTAGTTTGATTTCGAAAAAAATCAATTTTTGGTGAAAAAATTCGATACAGGGGGGTATACCCGAAAAATGAAAAAAC
This sequence comes from Anthonomus grandis grandis, assembly GCF_022605725.1. Taxonomy (NCBI): domain Eukaryota; kingdom Metazoa; phylum Arthropoda; class Insecta; order Coleoptera; family Curculionidae; genus Anthonomus; species Anthonomus grandis. The sequence goes on from NC_065555.1 coordinate 27,753,872, forward strand.
CCAAACTTTGAAGGTCGATATCTCGGCTTCTATGGGAGCTATCGGGAAAATTCCAACGGTTTTGTCTTAGTTTCGTCATTCTGAATCCAACGAGACCATCCGCAAGGTAGTAGCTCCTAGGATAGCCGAGATATGGCATTTTTGATGCCCATTTTTGGCCTCAAAAACGGACGTCGAAAACGACTTTTTCAGGATTTCCAAGGTGCTCTCATTCCCTTAGTTCTGCTCGGATCCTAATATAACCCGGTGTTTTCGTAATCTAGGTGACCCAAATAAGACGCTGGTATACTTAGTTTGATTTCGAAAAAAATCAATTTTTGGTGAAAAAATTCGATACGGGGGGGTATACCCGAAAAATGAAAAAACCCAAACTTTGAAGGTCGATATCTCGGCTTCTATGGGAGCTATCGGGAAAATTCCAATGGTTTTGTCTTAGTTTCGTCCTTCTGAATCCAACGAGACCATCCGCAAGGTCGTAGCTCTTAGGATAGCCGAGATATGGCATTTTTGATGCTCATTTTTGGCCTCAAAAACGGACGTCGAAAACGACTTTTTCAGGATTTTCAAGGTGCTCTCATTCCCTTAGTTCTGCTCGGATCCTGTTATAACCTGGTGTTTTCGTAATCTAGGTGACCCAAATAAGACGCTGGTATACTTAGTTTGATTTCGAAAAAAATCAATTTTTGGTGAAAAAATTCGATACGGGGGGGTATACCCGAAAAATGAAAAAACCCAAACTTTGAAGGTCGATATCTCGGCTTCTATGGGAGCTATCGAAAAAATTTTAACGGTTTTGTCCTAGTTTCGTCATTCTGAATCCAACGAGACTATCCCCAAGGTCGTAGCTCTTAGGATAGCCGAGATATGGCATTTTTAATGCCCATTTTTGGCCTCAAAAACGGACGTCGAAAACGACTTTTTCAGGATTTCCAAGGTGCTCTCATTCCCTTAGTTCTGCTCGGATCCTAATATAACCCGGTGTTTTCGTAATCTAGGTGACCCAAATAAGACGCTGGTATACTTAGTTTGATTTCGAAAAAAATCAATTTTTGGTGAAAAAATTCGATACGGGGGGGTATACCCGAAAAATGAAAACTTTGAAGGTCGATATCTCGGCTTCTATGGGAGCTATCGGGAAAATTCCAACGGTTTTGTCTTAGTTTCGTCCTTCTGAATCCAACGAGACCATCCGCAAGGTCGTAGCTCTTAGGATAGCCAAGATATGGCATTTTTGATGCCCATTTTTGGCCTCAAAAACGGACGTCGAAAACGACTTTTTCAGGATTTTCAAGGTGCTCTCATTCCCTTAGTTCTGCTCGGATCCTGTTATAACCTGGTGTTTTCGTAATCTAGGTGACCCAAATAAGACGCTGGTATACTTAGTTTGATTTCGAAAAAAATCAATTTTTGGTGAAAAAATTCGATACGGGGGGGTATACCCGAAAAATGAAAAAACCCAAACTTTGAAGGTCGATATCTCGGCTTCTATGGGAGCTATCGAAAAAATTTTAACGGTTTTGTCCTAGTTTCGTCATTCTGAATCCAACGAGACTATCCCCAAGGTCGTAGCTCTTAGGATAGCCGAGATATGGCATTTTTAATGCCCATTTTTGGCCTTAAAAACGGACGTCGAAAACGACTTTTTCAGGATTTCCAAGGTGCTCTCATTCCCTTAGTTCTGCTCGGATCCTAATATAACCCGGTGTTTTCGTAATCTAGGTGACCCAAATAAGACGCTGGTATACTTAGTTTGATTTCGAAAAAAATCAATTTTTGGTGAAAAAATTCGATACGGGGGGGTATACCCGAAAAATGAAAAAACCCAAACTTTGAAGGTCGATATCTCGGCTTCTATGGGAGCTATCGGGAAAATTCCAACGGTTTTGTCTTAGTTTCGTCATTCTAAATCCAACGAGACCATCCGTAAGGTCGTAGTTCTTAGGATAGCCGAGATATGGCATTTTTGATGCCCATTTTTGGCCTCAAAAACGGACGTCGAAAACGACTTTTTCAGGATTTTCAAGGTGCTCTCATTCCCTTAGTTCTGCTCGGATCCTGTTATAACCTGGTGTTTTCGTAATCTAGGTGACCCAAATAAGACGCTGGTATACTTAGTTTGATTTCGAAAAAAATCAATTTTTGGTGAAAAAATTCGATACGGGGGGGTATACCCGAAAAATGAAAAAACCCAAACTTTGAAGGTCGATATCTCGGCTTCTATGGGAGCTATCGGGAAAATTCCAACGGTTTTGTCTTAGTTTCGTCCTTCTGAATCCAACGAGACTATCCCCAAGGTCGTAGCTCTTAGGATAGCCGAGATATGGCATTTGTAATGCCCATTTTTGGCCTCAAAAACGGACGTCGAAAACGACTTTTTCAGGATTTCCAAGGTGCTCTCATTCCCTTAGTTCTGCTCGGATCCTAATATAACCCGGTGTTTTCGTAATCTAGGTGACCCAAATAAGACGCTGGTATACTTAGTTTGATTTCGAAAAAAATCAATTTTTGGTGAAAAAATTCGATACGGGGGGGTATACCCGAAAAATGAAAAAACCCAAACTTTGAAGGTCGATATCTCGGCTTCTATGGGAGCTATCGGGAAAATTCCAACGGTTTTGTCTTAGTTTCGTCATTCTAAATCCAACGAGACCATCCGCAAGGTCGTAGCTCTTAGGATAGCCGAGATATGGCATTTTTGATGCCCATTTTTGGCCTCAAAAACGGACGTCGAAAACGACTTTTTCAGGATTTCCAAGGTGCTCTCATTCCCTTAGTTCTGCTCGGATCCTAATATAACCCGGTGTTTTCGTAATCTAGGTGACCCAAATAAGACGCTGGTATACTTAGTTTGATTTCGAAAAAAATCAATTTTTGGTGAAAAAATTCGATACGGGGGGGTATACCCGAAAAATGAAAAAACCCAAACTTTGAAGGTCGATATCTCGGCTTCTATGGGAGCTATCGGGAAAATTCCAACGGTTTTGTCTTAGTTTCGTCATTCTGAATCCAACGAGACCATCCGCAAGGTCGTAGCTCTTAGGATAGCCGAGATATGGCATTTTTGATGCCCATTTTTGGCCTCAAAAACGGACGTCGAAAACGACTTTTTCAGGATTTTCAAGGTGCTCTCATTCCCTCAGTTCTGCTCGGATCCTGTTATAACCTGGTGTTTTCGTAATCTAGGTGACCCAAATAAGACGCTGGTATACTTAGTTTGATTTCGAAAAAAATCAATTTTTGGTGAAAAAATTCGATACGGGGGGGTATACCCGAAAAATGAAAAAACCCAAATTTTGAAGGTCGATATCTCGGCTTCTATGGGAGCTATCGGGAAAATTCCAACGGTTTTGTCTTAGTTTCGTCATTCTGAATCCAACGAGACTATCCCCAAGGTCGTAGCTCTTAGGATAGCCGAGATATGGCATTTTTGATGCCCATTTTTGGCCTCAAAAACGGACGTCGAAAACGACTTCTTCAGGATTTTCAAATAGCTATCATTCCCTTAGTTCTGCTCGGATCCTAATATAACCCGGTGTTTTCGTAATCTAGGTGACCCAAATAAGACGCTGGTATACTTAGTTTGATTTCGAAAAAAATCAATTTTTGGTGAAAAAATTCGATACGGGGGGGTATACCCGAAAAATGAAAAAAATCAAACTTTGAAGGTCGATATCTCGGCTTCTATGGGAGCTATCGGGAAAATTCCAACGGATTTGTCTTAGTTTCGTCATTCTAAATCCAACGAGACCATCCGCAAGGTCGTAGCTCTTAGGATAGCCGAGATATGGCATTTTTGATGCCCATTTTTGGCCTCAAAAACGGACGTTGAAAACGACTTTTTCAGGATTTCCAAGGTGCTCTCATTCCCTTAGTTCTGCTCGGATCCTAATATAACCCGGTGTTTTCGTAATCTAGGTGACCCAAATAAGACGCTGGTATACTTAGTTTGATTTCGAAAAAAATCAATTTTTGGTGAAAAAATTCGATACGGGGGGGTATACCCGAAAAATGAAAAAACCCAAACTTTGAAGGTCGATATCTCGGCTTCTATAGGAGCTATCGAAAAAATTTTAACGGTTTTGTCCTAGTTTCGTCATTCTGAATCCAACGAGACCATCCCCAGGGTCGTAGCTCTTAGGATAGCCGAGATATGGCATTTTTAATGCCCATTTTTGGCCTTAAAAACGGACGTCGAAAACGACTCTTTCAGGATTTCCAAGGTGCTCTCATTCCCTTAGTTCTGCTCGGATCCTAATATAACCCGGTGTTTTCGTAATCTAGGTGACCCAAATAAGACGCTGGTATACTTAGTTTGATTTCGAAAAAAATCAATTTTTGGTGAAAAAATTCGATACGGGGGGGTATACCCGAAAAATGAAAAAACCCAAACTTTGAAGGTCGATATCTCGGCTTCTATGGGAGCTATCGAAAAAATTTTAACGGTTTTGTCTTAGTTTCGTCATTCTGAATCCAACGAGACCATCCCCAGGGTCGTAGCTCTTAGGATAGCCGAGATATGGCATTTTTAATGCCCATTTTTGGCCTTAAAAACGGACGTCGAAAACGACTCTTTCAGGATTTCCAAGGTGCTCTCATTCCCTTAGTTCTGCTCGGATCCTAATATAACCCGGTGTTTTCGTAATCTAGGTGACCCAAATAAGACGCTGGTATACTTAGTTTGATTTCGAAAAAAATCAATTTTTGGTGAAAAAATTCGATACGGGGGGGTATACCCGAAAAATGAAAAAACCCAAACTTTGAAGGTCGATATCTCGGCTTCTATGGGAGCTATCGAAAAAATTTTAACGGTTTTGTCTTAGTTTCGTCATTCTGAATCCAACGAGACCATCCCCAGGGTCGTAGCTCTTAGGATAGCCGAGATATGGCATTTTTAATGCCCATTTTTGGCCTTAAAAACGGACGTCGAAAACGACTTTTTCAGGATTTCCAAGGTGCTCTCATTCCCTTAGTTCTGCTCGGAACCTAATATAACCCGGTGTTTTCGTAATCTAGGTGACCCAAATAAGACGCTGGTATACTTAGTTTGATTTCGAAAAAAATCAATTTTTGGTTAAAAAAATTCGATACGGGGGGGGTATACCCGAAAAATGAAAAAACCCAAATTTTGAAGGTCGATATTTTGGCTTCTATGGGAGCTATCGGGAAAATTTTAACGGTTTTGTCTTAATTTCGTCATTCTGAATCCAACGAGACCATCCCCAGGATCGTAGCTCTTAGGATAGCCGAGATATGGCATTTTTAATGCCCATTTTTGGCCTTAAAAACGGACGTCGAAAACGACTTTTTCAGGATTTCCAAGGTGCTCTCATTCCCTTAGTTCTGCTCGGATCCTGTTATAACCTGGTGTTTTCGTAATCTAGGTGACCCAAATAAGACGCTGGTATACTTAGTTTGATTTCGAAAAAAATCAATTTTTGGTGAAAAAATTCGATACGGGGGGGTATACCCGAAAAATGAAAAAACCCAAACTTTGAAGGTCGATATCTCGGCTTCTATGGGAGCTATCGGGAAAATTCCAACGGTTTTGTCTTAGTTTCGTCATTCTAAATCCAACGAGACCATCCGCAAGGTCGTAGCTCTTAGGATAGCCGAGATATGGCATTTTTGATGCCCATTTTTGGCCTCAAAAACGGACGTCGAAAACGACTTTTTCAGGATTTTCAAGGTGCTCTCATTCCCTTAGTTCTGCTCGGATCCTGTTATAACCTGGTGTTTTCGTAATCTAGGTGACCCAAATAAGACGCTGGTATACTTAGTTTGATTTCGAAAAAAATCAATTTTTGGTGAAAAAATTCGATACGGGGGGGTATACCCGAAAAATGAAAAAACATAAACTTTGAAGGTCGATATCTCGGCTTCTATGGGAGCTATCGGGAAAATTTTAACGGTTTTGTCTTAATTTCGTCATTCTGAATCCAACGAGACTATCCCCAAGGTCGTAGCTCTTAGGATAGCCGAGATATGGCATTTGTAATGCCCATTTTTGGCCTCAAAAACGGACGTCGAAAACGACTTTTTCAGGATTTTCAAGGTGCTCTCATTCCCTTAGTTCTGCTCGGATCCTGTTATAACCTGGTGTTTTCGTAATCTAGGTGACCCAAATAAGACGCTGGTATACTTAGTTTGATTTCGAAAAAAATCAATTTTTGGTGAAAAAATTCGATACGGGGGGGTATACCCGAAAAATGAAAAAACCCAAATTTTGAAGGTCGATATCTCGGCTTCTATGGGAGCTATCGGGAAAATTTTAACGGTTTTGTCTTAATTTCGTCATTCTGAATCCAACGAGACTATCCCCAAGGTCGTAGCTCTTAGGATAGCCGAGATATGGCATTTGTAATGCCCATTTTTGGCCTCAAAAACGGACGTCGAAAACGACTTTTTCAGGATTTTCAAGGTGCTCTCATTCCCTTAGTTCTGCTCGGATCCTGTTATAACCTGGTGTTTTCGTAATCTAGGTGACCCAAATAAGACGCTGGTATACTTAGTTTGATTTCGAAAAAAATCAATTTTTGGTGAAAAAATTCGATACGGGGGGGTATACCCGTAAAATGAAAAAACCCAAACTTTGAAGGTCGATATCTCGGCTTCTATGGGAGCTATCGGGAAAATTCCAACGGTTTTGTCTTAGTTTCGTCCTTCTGAATCCAACGAGACCATCCGCAAGGTCGTAGCTCTTAGGATAGCCGAGATATGGCATTTTTGATGCCCATTTTTGGCCTCAAAAACGGACGTCGAAAACGACTTTTTCAGGATTTTCAAGGTGCTCTCATTCCCTTAGTTCTGCTCGGATCCTAATATAACCCGGTGTTTTCGTAATCTAGGTGACCCAAATAAGACGCTGGTATACTTAGTTTGATTTCGAAAAAAATCAATTTTTGGTGAAAAAATTCGATACGGGGGGGTATACCCGAAAAATGAAAAAACCCAAACTTTGAAGGTCGATATCTCGGCTTCTATGGGAGCTATCGAAAAAATTTTAACGGTTTTGTCTTAGTTTTGTCATTCTGAATCCAACGAGACCATCCCCAGGGTCGTAGCTCTTAGGATAGCCGAGATATGGCATTTTTAATGCACATTTTTGGCCTCAAAAACGGACGTCGAAAACGACTTTTTCAGGATTTCCAAGGTGCTCTCATTCCCTTAGTTCTGCTCGGATCCTAATATAACCCGGTGTTTTCGTAATCTAGGTGACCCAAATAAGACGCTGGTATACTTAGTTTGATTTCGAAAAAAATCAATTTTTGGTGAAAAAATTCGATACGGGGGGGTATACCCGAAAAATGAAAAAACCCAAACTTTGAAGGTCGATATCTCGGCTTCTATGGGAGCTATCGGGAAAATTCCAACGGTTTTGTCTTAGTTTCGTCCTTCTGAATCCAACGAGACCATCCGCAAGGTCGTAGCTCTTAGGATAGCCGAGATATGGCATTTTTGATGCCCATTTTTGGCCTCAAAAACGGACGTCGAAAACGACTTTTTCAGGATATTCAAGGTGCTCTCATTCCCTTAGTTCTGCTCGGATCCTAATATAACCCGGTGTTTTCGTAATCTAGGTGACCCAAATAAGACGCTGGTATACTTAGTTTGATTTCGAAAAAAATCAATTTTTGGTGAAAAAATTCGATACGGGGGGGTATACCCGAAAAATGAAAAAACCCAAACTTTGAAGGTCGATATCTCGGCTTCTATGGGAGCTATCGAAAAAATTTTAACGGTTTTGTCTTAGTTTTGTCATTCTGAATCCAACGAGACCATCCCCAGGGTCGTAGCTCTTAGGATAGCCGAGATATGGCATTTTTAATGCACATTTTTGGCCTCAAAAACGGACGTCGAAAACGACTTTTTCAGGATTTCCAAGGTGCTCTCATTCCCTTAGTTCTGCTCGGATCCTAATATAACCCGGTGTTTTCGTAATCTAGGTGACCCAAATAAGACGCTGGTATACTTAGTTTGATTTCGAAAAAAATCAATTTTTGGTGAAAAAATTCGATACGGGGGGGTATACCCGAAAAATGAAAAAACCCAAACTTTGAAGGTCGATATCTCGGCTTCTATGGGAGCTATCGAAAAAATTTTAACGGTTTTGTCTTAGTTTTGTCATTCTGAATCCAACGAGACCATCCCCAGGGTCGTAGCTCTTAGGATAGCCGAGATATGGCATTTTTAATGCACATTTTTGGCCTCAAAAACGGACGTCGAAAACGACTTTTTCAGGATTTCCAAGGTGCTCTCATTCCCTTAGTTCTGCTCGGATCCTAATATAACCCGGTGTTTTCGTAATCTAGGTGACCCAAATAAGACGCTGGTATACTTAGTTTGATTTCGAAAAAAATCAATTTTTGGTGAAAAAATTCGATACGGGGGGGTATACCCGAAAAATGAAAAAACCCAAACTTTGAAGGTCGATATCTCGGCTTCTATGGGAGCTATCGGGAAAATTCCAACGGTTTTGTCTTAGTTTCGTCCTTCTGAATCCAACGAGACCATCCGCAAGGTCGTAGCTCTTAGGATAGCCGAGATATGGCATTTTTGATGCCCATTTTTGGCCTCAAAAACGGACGTCGAAAACGACTTTTTCAGGATTTTCAAGGTGCTCTCATTCCCTTAGTTCTGCTCGGATCCTGTTATAACCTGGTGTTTTCGTAATCTAGGTGACCCAAATAAGACGCTGGTATACTTAGTTTGATTTCGAAAAAAATCAATTTTTGGTGAAAAAATTCGATACGGGGGGTATACCCGAAAAATGAAAAATTCCAAACTTTGAAGGTCGATATCTCGGCTTTTATGGGAGCTATCATGAAAATTCTAACGGCTTTGCCTTAGTTACGTCATTCTGAATCCAACGAGACCATCCCCAAGGTCGTAGCTCTTAGGATAGCCGAGATATGGCATTTTTGATGCCCATTTTTGGCCTCAAAAACGGACGTCGAAAACGACTTCTTCAGGATTTTCAAATAGCTATCATTCCCTTAGTTCTGCTCGGATCCTAATATAACCCGGTGTTTTCGTAATCTAGGTGACCCAAATAAGACGCTGGTATACTTAGTTTGATTTCGAAAAAAATCAATTTTTGGTGAAAAAATTCGATACGGGGGGGTATACCCGAAAAATGAAAAAACCCAAACTTTGAAGGTCGATATCTCGGCTTCTATGGGAGCTATCGGGAAAATTCCAACGGTTTTGTCTTAGTTTCGTCATTCTAAATCCAACGAGACCATCCGCAAGGTCGTAGCTCTTAGGATAGCCGAGATATGGCATTTTTGATGCCCATTTTTGGCCTCAAAAACGGACGTCGAAAACGACTTTTTCAGGATTTCCAAGGTGCTCTCATTCCCTTAGTTCTGCTCGGATCCTGTTATAACCTGGTGTTTTCGTAATCTAGGTGACCCAAATAAGACGCTGGTATACTTAGTTTGATTTCGAAAAAAATCAATTTTTGGTGAAAAAATTCGATACGGGGGGGTATACCCGAAAAATGAAAAAACCCAAACTTTGAAGGTCGATATCTCGGCTTCTATGGGAGCTATCGGGAAAATTCCAACGGTTTTATCTTAGTTTCGTCCTTCTGAATCCAACGAGACCATCCGCAAGGTCGTAGCTCTTAGGATAGCCGAGATATGTTATTTTTGATGCCCATTTTTGGCCTCAAAAACGGACGTCGAAAACGACTTTTTCAGGATTTTCAAGGTGCTCTCATTCCCTTAGTTCTGCTCGGATCCTGTTATAACCTGGTGTTTTCGTAATCTAGGTGACCCAAATAAGACGCTGGTATACTTAGTTTGATTTCGAAAAAAATCAATTTTTGGTGAAAAAATTCGATACGGGGGGGTATACCCGAAAAATGAAAAAACATAAACTTTGAAGGTCGATATCTCGGCTTCTATGGGAGCTATCGGGAAAATTTTAACGGTTTTGTCTTAATTTCGTCATTCTGAATCCAACGAGACTATCCCCAAGATCGTAGCTCTTAGGATAGCCGAGATATGGCATTTGTAATGCCCATTTTTGGCCTCAAAAACGGACGTCGAAAACGACTTTTTCAGGATTTCCAAGGTGCTCTCATTCCCTTAGTTCTGCTCGGATCCTAATATAACCCGGTGTTTTCGTAATCTAGGTGACCCAAATAAGACGCTGGTATACTTAGTTTGATTTCGAAAAAAATCAATTTTTGGTGAAAAAATTCGATACGGGGGGGTATACCCGAAAAATGAAAAAACCCAAACTTTGAAGGTCGATATCTCGGCTTCTATGGGAGCTATCGGGAAAATTCCAACGGTTTTATCTTAGTTTCGTCCTTCTGAATCCAACGAGACCATCCGCAAGGTCGTAGCTCTTAGGATAGCCGAGATATGTTATTTTTGATGCCCATTTTTGGCCTCAAAAACGGACGTCGAAAACGACTTTTTCAGGATTTTCAAGGTGCTCTCATTCCCTTAGTTCTGCTCGGATCCTGTTATAACCTGGTGTTTTCGTAATCTAGGTGACCCAAATAAGACGCTGGTATACTTAGTTTGATTTCGAAAAAAATCAATTTTTGGTGAAAAAATTCGATACGGGGGGGTATACCCGAAAAATGAAAAAACCCAAATTTTGAAGGTCGATATCTCGGCTTCTATGGGAGCTATCGGGAAAATTCCAACGGTTTTGTCTTAGTTTCGTCATTCTGAATCCAACGAGACTATCCCCAAGGTCGTAGCTCTTAGGATAGCCGAGATATGGCATTTTTGATGCCCATTTTTGGCCTCAAAAACGGACGTCGAAAACGACTTCTTCAGGATTTTCAAATAGCTATCATTCCCTTAGTTCTGCTCGGATCCTAATATAACCCGGTGTTTTCGTAATCTAGGTGACCCAAATAAGACGCTGGTATACTTAGTTTGATTTCGAAAAAAATCAATTTTTGGTGAAAAAATTCGATACGGGGGGGTATACCCGAAAAATGAAAAATTCCAAACTTTGAAGGTCGATACCTCGGCTTTTATGGGAGCTATCATGAAAATTCTAACGGCTTTGCCTTAGTTACGTCATTCTGAATCCAACGAGACCATCCCCAAGGTCGTAGCTCTTAGGATAGCCGAGATATGGCATTTTTGATGCCCATTTTTGGCCTCAAAAACGGACGTCGAAAACGACTTCTTCAGGATTTTCAAATAGCTATCATTCCCTTAGTTCTGCTCGGATCCTAATATAACCCGGTGTTTTCGTAATCTAGGTGACCCAAATAAGACGCTGGTATACTTAGTTTGATTTCGAAAAAAATCAATTTTTGGTGAAAAAATTCGATACGGGGGGGTATACCCGAAAAATGAAAAAACCCAAACTTTGAAGGTCGATATCTCGGCTTCTATGGGAGCTATCGGGAAAATTCCAACGGTTTTGTCTTAGTTTCGTCATTCTAAATCCAACGAGACCATCCGCAAGGTCGTAGCTCTTAGGATAGCCGAGATATGGCATTTTTGATGCCCATTTTTGGCCTCAAAAACGGACGTCGAAAACGACTTTTTCAGGATTTCCAAGGTGCTCTCATTCCCTTAGTTCTGCTCGGATCCTAATATAACCCGGTGTTTTCGTAATCTAGGTGACCCAAATAAGACGCTGGTATACTTAGTTTGATTTCGAAAAAAATCAATTTTTGGTGAAAAAATTCGATACGGGGGGGTATACCCGAAAAATGAAAAAACCCAAATTTTGAAGGTCGATATCTCGGCTTCTATAAGAGCTATCGGGAAAATTCCAACGGTTTTATCTTAGTTTCGTCCTTCTGAATCCAACGAGACCATCCGCAAGGTCGTAGCTCTTAGGATAGCCGAGATATGTTATTTTTGATGCCCATTTTTGGCCTCAAAAACGGACGTCGAAAACGACTTCTTCAGGATTTTCAAATAGCTATCATTCCCTTAGTTCTGCTCGGATCCTGTTATAACCTGGTGTTTTCGTAATCTAGGTGACCCAAATAAGACGCTGGTATACTTAGTTTGATTTCGAAAAAAATCAATTTTTGGTGAAAAAATTCGATACGGGGGGGTATACCCGAAAAATGAAAAAACCCAAACTTTGAAGGTCGATATCTCGGCTTCTATGGGAGCTATCGGGAAAATTCCAACGGTTTTGTCTTAGTTTCGTCATTCTAAATCCAACGAGACCATCCGCAAGGTCGTAGTTCTTAGGATAGCCGAGATATGGCATTTTTGATGCCCATTTTTGGCCTCAAAAACGGACGTCGAAAACGACTTTTTTAGGATTTTCAAGGTGCTCTCATTCCCTTAGTTCTGCTCGGATCCTGTTATAACCTGGTGTTTTCGTAATCTAGGTGACCCAAATAAGACGCTGGTATACTTAGTTTGATTTCGAAAAAAATCAATTTTTGGTGAAAAAATTCGATACGGGGGGGTATACCCGAAAAATGAAAAAACCCAAACTTTGAAGGTCGATATCTCGGCTTCTATGGGAGCTATCGGGAAAATTCCAACGGTTTTGTCTTAGTTTCGTCATTCTAAATCCAACGAGACCATCCGCAAGGTCGTAGCTCTTAGGATAGCCGAGATATGGCATTTTTGGCCTCAAAAACGGACGTCGAAAACGACTTTTTCAGGATTTCCAAGGTGCTCTCATTCCCTTAGTTCTGCTCGGATCCTAATATAACCCGGTGTTTTCGTAATCTAGGTGACCCAAATAAGACGCTGGTATACTTAGTTTGATTTCGAAAAAAATCAATTTTTGGTGAAAAAATTCGATACGGGGGGGTATACCCGAAAAATGAAAAAACCCAAACTTTGAAGGTCGATATCTCGGCTTCTATGGGAGCTATCGGGAAAATTCCAACGGTTTTGTCTTAGTTTCGTCATTCTAAATCCAACGAGACCATCCGCAAGGTCGTAGTTCTTAGGATAGCCGAGATATGGCATTTTTGATGCCCATTTTTGGCCTCAAAAACGGACGTCGAAAACGACTTTTTCAGGATTTCCAAGGTGCTCTCATTCCCTTAGTTCTGCTCGGATCCTAATATAACCCGGTGTTTTCGTAATCTAGGTGACCCAAATAAGACGCTGGTATACTTAGTTTGATTTCGAAAAAAATCAATTTTTGGTGAAAAAATTCGATACGGGGGGGTATACCCGAAAAATGAAAAAACCCAAACTTTGAAGGTCGATATCTCGGCTTCTATGGGAGCTATCGGGAAAATTCCAACGGTTTTGTCTTAGTTTCGTCATTCTAAATCCAACGAGACCATCCGCAAGGTCGTAGCTCTTAGGATAGCCGAGATATGGCATTTTTGGCCTCAAAAACGGACGTCGAAAACGACTTTTTCAGGATTTCCAAGGTGCTCTCATTCCCTTAGTTCTGCTCGGATCCTAATATAACCCGGTGTTTTCGTAATCTAGGTGACCCAAATAAGACGCTGGTATACTTAGTTTGATTTCGAAAAAAATCAATTTTTGGTGAAAAAATTCGATACGGGGGGGTATACCCGAAAAATGAAAAAACCCAAACTTTGAAGGTCGATATCTCGGCTTCTATGGGAGCTATCGGGAAAATTCCAACGGTTTTGTCTTAGTTTCGTCATTCTAAATCCAACGAGACCATACGCAAGGTCGTAGTTCTTAGGATAGCCGAGATATGGCATTTTTGATGCCCATTTTTGGCCTCAAAAACGGACGTCGAAAACGACTTTTTCAGGATTTCCAAGGTGCTCTCATTCCCTTAGTTCTGCTCGGATCCTAATATAACCCGGTGTTTTCGTAATCTAGGTGACCCAAATAAGACGCTGGTATACTTAGTTTGATTTCGAAAAAAATCAATTTTTGGTGAAAAAATTCGATACGGGGGGGTATACCCGAAAAATGAAAAAACCCAAACTTTGAAGGTCGATATCTCGGCTTCTATGGGAGCTATCGGGAAAATTCCAACGGTTTTGTCTTAGTTTCGTCATTCTAAATCCAACGAGACCATCCGCAAGGTCGTAGTTCTTAGGATAGCCGAGATATGGCATTTTTGATGCCCATTTTTGGCCTCAAAAACGGACGTCGAAAACGACTTTTTCAGGATTTCCAAGGTGCTCTCATTCCCTTAGTTCTGCTCGGATCCTAATATAACCCGGTGTTTTCGTAATCTAGGTGACCCAAATAAGACGCTGGTATACTTAGTTTGATTTCGAAAAAAATCAATTTTTGGTGAAAAAATTCGATACGGGGGGGTATACCCGAAAAATGAAAAAACCCAAACTTTGAAGGTCGATATCTCGGCTTCTATGGGAGCTATCGGGAAAATTCCAACGGTTTTGTCTTAGTTTCGTCATTCTAAATCCAACGAGACCATCCGCAAGGTCGTAGCTCTTAGGATAGCCGAGATATGGCATTTTTGGCCTCAAAAACGGACGTCGAAAACGACTTTTTCAGGATTTCCAAGGTGCTCTCATTCCCTTAGTTCTGCTCGGATCCTAATATAACCCGGTGTTTTCGTAATCTAGGTGACCCAAATAAGACGCTGGTATACTTAGTTTGATTTCGAAAAAAATCAATTTTTGGTGAAAAAATTCGATACGGGGGGGTATACCCGAAAAATGAAAAAACCCAAACTTTGAAGGTCGATATCTCGGCTTCTATGGGAGCTATCGGGAAAATTCCAACGGTTTTGTCTTAGTTTCGTCATTCTAAATCCAACGAGACCATACGCAAGGTCGTAGTTCTTAGGATAGCCGAGATATGGCATTTTTGATGCCCATTTTTGGCCTCAAAAACGGACGTCGAAAACGACTTTTTCAGGATTTCCAAGGTGCTCTCATTCCCTTAGTTCTGCTCGGATCCTAATATAACCCGGTGTTTTCGTAATCTAGGTGACCCAAATAAGACGCTGGTATACTTAGTTTGATTTCGAAAAAAATCAATTTTTGGTGAAAAAATTCGATACGGGGGGGTATACCCGAAAAATGAAAAAACCCAAACTTTGAAGGTCGATATCTCGGCTTCTATGGGAGCTATCGGGAAAATTCCAACGGTTTTGTCTTAGTTTCGTCATTCTAAATCCAACGAGACCATCCGCAAGGTCGTAGTTCTTAGGATAGCCGAGATATGGCATTTTTGATGCCCATTTTTGGCCTCAAAAACGGACGTCGAAAACGACTTCTTCAGGATTTTCAAATAGCTATCATTCCCTTAGTTCTGCTCGGATCCTAATATAACCCGGTGTTTTCGTAATCTAGGTGACCCAAATAAGACGCTGGTATACTTAGTTTGATTTCGAAAAAAATCAATTTTTGGTGAAAAAATTCGATACGGGGGGGTATACCCGAAAAATGAAAAAACCCAAACTTTGAAGGTCGATATCTCGGCTTCTATGGGAGCTATCGGGAAAATTCCAACGGTTTTGTCTTAGTTTCGTCATTCTGAATCCAACGAGACTATCCCCAGGGTCGTAGCTCTTAGGATAGCCGAGATATGGCATTTTTGATGCCCATTTTTGGCCTCTAAAACGGACGTCGAAAACGACTTTTTCAGGATTTCCAAGGTGCTCTCATTCCCTTAGTTCTGCTCGGATCCTGTTATAACCTGGTGTTTTCGTAATCTAGGAGACCCAAATAAGACGCTGGTATACTTAGTTTGATTTCGAAAAAAATCAATTTTTGGTGAAAAAATTCGATACGGGGGGGTATACCCGAAAAATGAAAAATTCCAAACTTTGAAGGTCGATACCTCGGCTTTTATGGGAGCTATCATGAAAATTCTAACGGCTTTGCCTTAGTTACGTCATTCTGAATCCAACGAGACCATCCCCAAGGTCGTAGCTCTTAGGATAGCCGAGATATGGCATTTTTGATGCCCATTTTTGGCCTCAAAAACGGACGTCGAAAACGACTTCTTCAGGATTTTCAAATAGCTATCATTCCCTTAGTTCTGCTCGGATCCTAATATAACCCGGTGTTTTCGTAATCTAGGTGACCCAAATAAGACGCTGGTATACTTAGTTTGATTTCGAAAAAAATCAATTTTTGGTGAAAAAATTCGATACGGGGGGGTATACCCGAAAAATGAAAAAACATAAACTTTGAAGGTCGATATCTCGGCTTCTATGGGAGCTATCGGGAAAATTTTAACGGTTTTGTCTTAATTTCGTCATTCTGAATCCAACGAGACTATCCCCAAGGTCGTAGCTCTTAGGATAGCCGAGATATGGAATTTTTGGCCTCAAAAACGGACGTCGAAAACGACTTTTTCAGGATTTCCAAGGTGCTCTCATTCCCTTAGTTCTGCTCGGATCCTAATATAACCCGGTGTTTTCGTAATCTAGGTGACCCAAATAAGACGCTGGTATACTTAGTTTGATTTCGAAAAAAATCAATTTTTGGTGAAAAAATTCGATACGGGGGGGTATACCCGAAAAATGAAAAAACCCAAACTTTGAAGGTCGATATCTCGGCTTCTATGGGAGCTATCGGGAAAATTC
This sequence comes from Anthonomus grandis grandis, assembly GCF_022605725.1. Taxonomy (NCBI): domain Eukaryota; kingdom Metazoa; phylum Arthropoda; class Insecta; order Coleoptera; family Curculionidae; genus Anthonomus; species Anthonomus grandis. The sequence continues at coordinate 27,770,336 of NC_065555.1, forward strand.
CAACGGTTTTGTCTTAGTTTCGTCATTCTAAATCCAACGAGACCATCCGCAAGGTCGTAGCTCTTAGGATAGCCGAGATATGGCATTTTTGATGCCCATTTTTGGCCTCAAAAACGGACGTTGAAAACGACTTTTTCAGGATTTCCAAGGTGCTCTCATTCCCTTAGTTCTGCTCGGATCCTAATATAACCCGGTGTTTTCGTAATCTAGGTGACCCAAATAAGACGCTGGTATACTTAGTTTGATTTCGAAAAAAATCAATTTTTGGTGAAAAAATTCGATACGGGGGGGTATACCCGAAAAATGAAAAAACCCAAACTTTGAAGGTCGATATCTCGGCTTCTATGGGAGCTATCGGGAAAATTCCAACGGTTTTGTCTTAGTTTCGTCATTCTGAATCCAACGAGACCATCCGCAAGGTCGTAGCTCTTAGGATAGCCGAGATATGGCATTTTTGATGCCCATTTTTGGCCTCAAAAACGGACGTCGAAAACGACTTCTTCAGGATTTTCAAATAGCTATCATTCCCTTAGTTCTGCTCGGATCCTAATATAACCCGGTGTTTTCGTAATCTAGGTGACCCAAATAAGACGCTGGTATACTTAGTTTGATTTCGAAAAAAATCAATTTTTGGTGAAAAAATTCGATACGGGGGGGTATACCCGAAAAATGAAAAAACCCAAACTTTGAAGGTGGATATCTCGGCTTCTATGGGAGCTATCGAAAAAATTTTAACGGTTTTGTCCTAGTTTCGTCATTCTGAATCCAACGAGACCATCCCCAGGGTCGTAGCTCTTAGGATAGCCGAGATATGGCATTTTTAATGCCCATTTTTGGCCTTAAAAACGGACGTCGAAAACGACTTTTTCAGGATTTCCAAGGTGCTCTCATTCCCTTAGTTCTGCTCGGATCCTAATATAACCCGGTGTTTTCGTAATCTAGGTGACCCAAATAAGACGCTGGTATACTTAGTTTGATTTCGAAAAAAATCAATTTTTGGTGAAAAAATTCGATACGGGGGGGTATACCCGAAAAATGAAAAAACCCAAACTTTGAAGGTCGATATCTCGGCTTCTATGGGAGCTATCGGGAAAATTCCAACGGTTTTGTCTTAGTTTCGTCATTCTGAATCCAACGAGACCATCCGCAAGGTCGTAGCTCTTAGGATAGCCGAGATATGGCATTTTTAATGCCCATTTTTGGCCTTAAAAACGGACGTCGAAAACGACTTTTTCAGGATTTCCAAGGTGCTCTCATTCCCTTAGTTCTGCTCGAATCCTAATATAACCCGGTGTTTTCGTAATCTAGGTGACCCAAATAAGACGCTGGTATACTTACTGGTCGATATCTCGGCTTCTATGGGAGCTATCGGGAAAATTCCAACGGTTTTGTCTTAGTTTCGTCATTCTAAATCCAACGAGACCATCCGCAAGGTCGTAGCTCTTAGGATAGCCGAGATATGGCATTTTTGATGCCCATTTTTGGCCTTAAAAACGGACGTCGAAAACGACTTTTTCAGGATTTCCAAGGTGCTCTCATTCCCTTAGTTCTGCTCGGATCCTAATATAACCCGGTGTTTTCGTAATCTAGGTGACCCAAATAAGACGCTGGTATACTTAGTTTGATTTCGAAAAAAATCAATTTTTGGTGAAAAAATTCGATACGGGGGGGTATACCCGAAAAATGAAAAAACCCAAACTTTGAAGGTCGACATCTCGGCTTCTATGGGAGCTATCGGGAAAATTCCAACGGTTTTGTCTTAGTTTCGTCCTTCTGAATCCAACGAGACCATCCGCAAGGTCGTAGCTCTTAGGATAGCCAAGATATGGCATTTTTGATGCCCATTTTTGGCCTCAAAAACGGACGTCGAAAACGACTTTTTCAGGATTTTCAAGGTGCTCTCATTCCCTTAGTTCTGCTCGGATCCTAATATAACCCGGTGTTTTCGTAATCTAGGTGACCCAAATAAGACGCTGGTATACTTAGTTTGATTTCGAAAAAAATCAATTTTTGGTGAAAAAATTCGATACGGGGGGGTATACCCGAAAAATGAAAAAACATAAACTTTGAAGGTCGATATCTCGGCTTCTATGGGAGCTATCGGGAAAATTTTAACGGTTTTGTCTTAATTTCGTCATTCTGAATCCAACGAGACTATCCCCAAGGTCGTAGCTCTTAGGATAGCCGAGATATGGCATTTGTAATGCCCATTTTTGGCCTCAAAAACGGACGTCGAAAACGACTTTTTCAGGATTTCCAAGGTGCTCTCATTCCCTTAGTTCTGCTCGGATCCTAATATAACCCGGTGTTTTCGTAATCTAGGTGACCCAAATAAGACGCTGGTATACTTAGTTTGATTTCGAAAAAAATCAATTTTTGGTGAAAAAATTCGATACGGGGGGGTATACCCGAAAAATGAAAAAACCCAAACTTTGAAGGTCGATATCTCGGCTTCTATGGGAGCTATCGGGAAAATTCCAACGGTTTTGTCTTAGTTTCGTCATTCTAAATCCAACGAGACCATCCGCAAGGTCGTAGCTCTTAGGATAGCCGAGATATGGCATTTTTGATGCCCATTTTTGGCCTCAAAAACGGACGTCGAAAACGACTTTCTCAGGATTTTCAAGGTGCTCTCATTCCCTTAGTTCTGCTCGGATCCTGTTATAACCTGGTGTTTTCGTAATCTAGGTGACCCAAATAAGACGCTGGTATACTTAGTTTGATTTCGAAAAAAATCAATTTTTGGTGAAAAAATTCGATACGGGGGGGTATACCCGAAAAATGAAAAAACCCAAACTTTGAAGGTCGATATCTCGGCTTCTATGGGAGCTATCGGGAAAATTCCAACGGTTTTGTCTTAGTTTCGTCATTCTAAATCCAACGACACCATCCGCAAGGTCGTAGCTCTTAGGATAGCCGAGATATGGCATTTTTGATGCCCATTTTTGGCCTCAAAAACGGACGTCGAAAACGACTTTTTCAGGATTTTCAAGGTGCTCTCATTCCCTTAGTTCTGCTCGGATCCTGTTATAACCTGGTGTTTTCGTAATCTAGGTGACCCAAATAAGACGCTGGTATACTTAGTTTGATTTCGAAAAAAATCAATTTTTGGTGAAAAAATTCGATACGGGGGGGTATACCCGAAAAATGAAAAAACCCAAACTTTGAAGGTCGATATCTCGGCTTCTATGGGAGCTATCGGGAAAATTCCAACGGTTTTGTCTTAGTTTCGTCCTTCTGAATCCAACGAGACCATCCGCAAGGTCGTAGCTCTTAGGATAGCCAAGATATGGCATTTTTGATGCCCATTTTTGGCCTCAAAAACGGACGTCGAAAACGACTTTTTCAGGATTTTCAAGGTGCTCTCATTCCCTTAGTTCTGCTCGGATCCTAATATAACCCGGTGTTTTCGTAATCTAGGTGACCCAAATAAGTCGCTGGTATACTTAGTTTGATTTCGAAAAAAATCAATTTTTGGTGAAAAAATTCGATACGGTGGGGTATACCCGAAAAATGAAAAAACCCAAACTTTGAAGGTCGATATCTCGGCTTCTATGGGAGCTATCGGGAAAATTCCAACGGTTTTGTCTTAGTTTCGTCATTCTAAATCCAACGAGACCATCCGCAAGGTCGTAGCTCTTAGGATAGCCGAGATATGGCATTTTTAATGCCCATTTTTGGCCTTAAAAACGGACGTCGAAAACGACTTTTTCAGGATTTCCAAGGTGCTCTCATTCCCTTAGTTCTACTCGGATCCTGTTATAACCTGGTGTTTTCGTAATCTAGGTGACCCAAATAAGACGCTGGTATACTTAGTTTGATTTCGAAAAAAATCAATTTTTGGTGAAAAAATTCGATACGGGGGGGGTATACCCGAAAAATGAAAAAACCCAAACTTTGAAGGTCGATATCTCGGCTTCTATGGGAGCTATCGGGAAAATTCCAACCGTTTTGTCTTAGTTTCGTCATTCTAAATCCAACGAGACCATCCGCAAGGTCGTAGCTCTTAGGATAGCCGAGATATGGCATTTTTAATGCCCATTTTTGGCCTCAAAAACGGACGTCGAAAACGACTTTCTCAGGATTTTCAAGGTGCTCTCATTCCCTTAGTTCTGCTCGGATCCTGTTATAACCTGGTGTTTTCGTAATCTAGGTGACCCAAATAAGACGCTGGTATACTTAGTTTGATTTCGAAAAAAATCAATTTTTGGTGAAAAAATTCGATACGGGGGGGTATACCCGAAAAATGAAAAAACCCAAACTTTGAAGGTCGATATCTCGGCTTCTATGGGAGCTATCGGGAAAATTCCAACGGTTTTGTCTTAGTTTCGTCATTCTAAATCCAACGAGACCATCCGCAAGGTCGTAGCTCTTAGGATAGCCGAGATATGGCATTTTTGATGCCCATTTTTGGCCTTAAAAACGGACGTCGAAAACGAATTTTTCAGGATTTCCAAGGTGCTCTCATTCCCTTAGTTCTGCTCGGATCCTAATATAACCCGGTGTTTTCGTAATCTAGGTGACCCAAATAAGACGCTGGTATACTTAGTTTGATTTCGAAAAAAATCAATTTTTGGTGAAAAAATTCGATACGGGGGGGTATACCCGAAAAATGAAAAAACCCAAACTTTGAAGGTCGATATCTCGGCTTCTATGGGAGCTATCGAAAAATTTTTAACGGTTTTGTCTTAGTTTCGTCATTCTGAATCCAACGAGACTATCCCCAGGGTCGTAGCTCTTAGGATAGCCGAGATATGGCATTTGTAATGCCCATTTTTGGCCTCAAAAACGGACGTCGAAAACGACTTTTTCAGGATTTCCAAGGTGCTCTCATTCCCTTAGTTCTGCTCGGATCCTGTTATAACCTGGTGTTTTCGTAATCTAGGTGACCCAAATAAGACGCTGGTATACTTAGTTTGATTTCGAAAAAAATCAATTTTTGGTGAAAAAATTCGATACGGGGGGATATACCCGAAAAATGAAAAAACCCAAACTTTGAAGGTCGATATCTCGGCTTCTATGGGAGCTATCGGGAAAATTCCAACGGTTTTGTCTTAGTTTCGTTCTTCTGAATCCAACGAGACCATCCGCAAGGTCGTAGCTCTTAGGATAGCCAAGATATGGCATTTTTGATGCCCATTTTTGGCCTCAAAAACGGACGTCGAAAACGACTTTTTCAGGATTTTCAAGGTGCTCTCATTCCCTTAGTTCTGCTCGGATCCTAATATAACCCGGTGTTTTCGTAATCTAGGTGACCCAAATAAGACGCTGGTATACTTAGTTTGATTTCGAAAAAAATCAATTTTTGGTGAAAAAATTCGATACGGGGGGGTATACCCGAAAAATGAAAAAACATAAACTTTGAAGGTCGATATCTCGGCTTCTATGGGAGCTATCGGGAAAATTTTAACGGTTTTGTCTTAATTTCGTCATTCTGAATCCAACGAGACTATCCCCAAGGTCGTAGCTCTTAGGATAGCCGAGATATGGCATTTGTAATGCCCATTTTTGGCCTCAAAAACGGACGTCGAAAACGACTTTTTCAGGATTTCCAAGGTGCTCTCATTCCCTTAGTTCTGCTCGGATCCTGTTATAACCTGGTGTTTTCGTAATCTAGGTGACCCAAATAAGACGCTGGTATACTTAGTTTGATTTCGAAAAAAATCAATTTTTGGTGAAAAAATTCGATACGGGGGGGTATACCCGAAAAATGAAAAAACCCAAACTTTGAAGGTCGATATCTCGGCTTCTATGGGAGCTATCGGGAAAATTTTAACGGTTTTGTCTTAATTTCGTCATTCTGAATCCAACGAGACTATCCCCAAGGTCGTAGCTCTTAGGATAGCCGAGATATGGCATTTTTAATGCCCATTTTTGGCCTTAAAACCGGACGTCGAAAACGACTTTTTCAGGATTTCCAAGGTGCTCTCATTCCCTTAGTTCTGCTCGGATCCTAATATAACCCGGTGTTTTCGTAATCTAGGTGACCCAAATAAGACGCTGGTATACTTAGTTTGATTTCGAAAAAAATCAGTTTTTGGTGAAAAAATTCGATACGGGGGGTATACCCGAAAAATGAAAAAACCCAAACTTTGAAGGTCGATATCTCGGCTTCTATGGGAGCTATCGGGAAAATTCCAATGGTTTTGTCTTAGTTTTGTCATTCTGAATCCAACGAGACCATCCGCAAGGTCGTAGCTCTTAGGATAGCCGAGATATGGCATTTTTGATGCCCATTTTTGGCCTCAAAAACGGACGTCGAAAACGACTTTTTCAGGATTTTCAAGGTGCTCTCATTCCCTTAGTTCTGCTCGGATCCTGTTATAACCCGGTGTCTTCGTAATCTAGGTGACCCAAATAAGACGCTGGTATACTTAGTTTGATTTCGAAAAAAATTAATTTTGGTGAAAAAATTCGATACGGGGGGGTATACCCGAAAAATGAAAAAACCCCAACTTTGAAGGTCGATATCTCGGCTTCTATGGGAGCTATCGGGAAAATTCCAATGGTTTTGTCTTAGTTTTGTCATTCTGAATCCAACGAGACCATCCGCAAGGTCGTAGCTCTTAGGATAGCCGAGATATGGCATTTTTGATGCCCATTTTTGGCCTCAAAAACGGACGTCGAAAACGACTTTTTCAGGATTTTCAAGGTGCTCTCATTCCCTTAGTTCTGCTCGGATCCTAATATAACCCGGTGTTTTCGTAATCTAGGTGACCCAAATAAGACGCTGGTATACTTAGTTTGATTTCGAAAAAAATCAATTTTTGGTGAAAAAATTCGATACGGGGGGGGTATACCCGAAAAATGAAAAAACCCAAACTTTGAAGGTCGATATCTCGGCTTCTATGGGAGCTATCGGAAAAATTCCAACGGTTTTGTCTTAGTTTTGTCATTCTGAATCCAACGAGACCATCCCCAGGGTCGTAGCTCTTAGGATAGCCGAGATATGGCATTTTTGATGCCCATTTTTGGCCTCAAAAACGGACGTCGAAAACGACTTTTTCAGGATTTCCAAGGTGCTCTCATTCCCTTAGTTCTGCTCGGATCCTAATATAACCCGGTGTTTTCGTTATCTAGGTGACCCAAATAAGACGCTGGTATACTTAGTTGGATTTCGAAAAAAATCAGTTTTTGGTGAAAAAATTCGATACGGGGGGGTATACCCGAAAAATGAAAAAACCCCAACTTTGAAGGTCGATATCTCGGCTTCTATGGGAGCTATCGGGAAAATTCCAATGGTTTTGTCTTAGTTTTGTCATTCTGAATCCAACGAGACCATCCGCAAGGTCGTAGCTCTTAGGATAGCCGAGATATGGCATTTTTGATGCCCATTTTTGGCCTCAAAAACGGACGTCGAAAACGACTTTTTTAGGATTTCCAAGGTGCTCTCATTCCCTTAGTTCTGCTCGGATCCTAATATAACCCGGTGTTTTCGTAATCTAGGTGACCCAAATAAGACGCTGGTATACTTAGTTTGATTTCGAAAAAAATCAATTTTTGGTGAAAAAATTCGATACGGGGGGTATACCCGAAAAATGAAAAAACCCAAATTTTGAAGGTCGATATCTCGGCTTCTATGGGAGCTATCGGGAAAATTTTAACGGTTTTGTCTTAATTTCGTCATTCTGAATCCAACGAGACCATCCCCAAGGTCGTAGCTCTTAGGATAGCCGAGATATGGCATTTTTGATGCCCTTTTTTGGCCTCAAAAACGGACGTCGAAAACGACTTTTTCAGGATTTTCAAGGTGCTCTCATTCCCTTAGTTCTGCTCGGATCCTGTTATAACCTGGTGTTTTCGTAATCTAGGTGACCCAAATAAGACGCTGGTATACTTAGTTTGATTTCGAAAAAAATCAATTTTTGGTGAAAAAATTCGATACGGGGGGGGTATACCCGAAAAATGAAAAAACCCAAACTTTGAAGGTCGATATCTCGGCTTCTATGGGAGCTATCGGAAAAATTCCAACGGTTTTGTCTTAGTTTTGTCATTCTGAATCCAACGAGACCATCCCCAGGGTCGTAGCTCTTAGGATAGCCGAGATATGGCGTTTTTAATGCCCATTTTTGGCCTCAAAAACGGACGTCGAAAACGACTTTTTCAGGATTTCCAAGGTGCTCTCATTCCCTTAGTTCTGCTCGGATCCTAATATAACCCGGTGTTTTCGTAATCTAGGTGACCCAAATAAGACGCTGGTATACTTAGTTTGATTTCGAAAAAAATCAATTTTTGGTGAAAAAATTCGATACGGGGGGGGTATACCCGAAAAATGAAAAAACCCAAACTTTGAAGGTCGATATCTCGGCTTCTATGGGAGCTATCGGGAAAATTCCAACCGTTTTGTCTTAGTTTCGTCATTCTAAATCCAACGAGACCATCCGCAAGGTCGTAGCTCTTAGGATAGCCGAGATATGGCATTTTTAATGCCCATTTTTGGCCTTAAAAACGGACGTCGAAAACGACTTTCTCAGGATTTCCAAGGTGCTCTCATTCCCTTAGTTCTGCTCGAATCCTAATATAACCCGGTGTTTTCGTAATCTAGGTGACCCAAATAAGACGCTGGTATACTTAGTTTGATTTCGAAAAAAATCAATTTTTGGTGAAAAAATTCGATACGGGGGGGTATACCCGAAAAATGAAAAAACCCAAACTTTGAAGGTCGATATCTCGGCTTCTATGGGAGCTATCGGGAAAATTTTAACGGTTTTGTCTTAATTTCGTCATTCTGAATCCAACGAGACCATCCCCAAGGTCGTAGCTCTTAGGATAGCCGAGATATGGCATTTTTAATGCCCATTTTTGGCCTCAAAAACGGACGTCGAAAACGACTTTCTCAGGATTTTCAAGGTGCTCTCATTCCCTTAGTTCTGCTCGGATCCTGTTATAACCTGGTGTTTTCGTAATCTAGGTGACCCAAATAAGACGCTGGTATACTTAGTTTGATTTCGAAAAAAATCAGTTTTTGGTGAAAAAATTCGATACGGGGGGTATACCCGAAAAATGAAAAAACCCAAACTTTGAAGGTCGATATCTCGGCTTCTATGGGAGCTATCGGGAAAATTCCAACGGTTTTGTCTTAGTTTCGTCATTCTAAATCCAACGAGACCATCCGCAAGGTCGTAGCTCTTAGGATAGCCGAGATATGGCATTTTTGATGCCCATTTTTGGCCTCAAAAACGGACGTCGAAAACGACTTTTTCAGGATTTTCAAGGTGCTCTCATTCCCTTAGTTCTGCTCGGATCCTGTTATAACCCGGTGTCTTCGTAATCTAGGTGACCCAAATAAGACGCTGGTATACTTAGTTTGATTTCGAAAAAAATTAATTTTGGTGAAAAAATTCGATACGTGGGGGTATACCCGAAAAATGAAAAACCCCCAACTTTGAAGGTCGATATCTCGGCTTTTATGGGAGCTATCGGGAAAATTCTAACGGCTTTGTCTTAGTTTCGTCATTCTGAATCCAACGAGACCATCCGCAAGGTCGTAGCTCTTAGGATAGCCGAGATATGGCATTTTTGATGCCCATTTTTGGCCTCAAAAACGGACGTCGAAAACGACTTTTTCAGGATTTCCAAGGTGCTCTCATTCCCTTAGTTCTGCTCGGATCCTAATATAATCCGGTGTTTTCGTAATCTAGGTGACCCAAATAAGACGCTGGTATACTTAGTTGGATTTCGAAAAAAATCAATTTTTGGTGAAAAAATTCGATACGGGGGGGTATACCCGAAAAATGAAAAAACCCCAACTTTGAAGGTCGATATCTCGGCTTCTATGGGAGCTATCGGGAAAATTCTAACGGCTTTGTCTTAGTTTCGTCATTCTGAATCCAACGAGACCATCCCCAAGGTCGTAGCTCTTAGGATAGCCGAGATATGGCATTTTTAATGCCCATTTTTGGCCTTAAAAACGGACGTCGAAAATGACTTTTTCAGGATTTCCAAGGTGCTCTCATTCCCTTAGTTCTGCTCGGATCCTGTTATAACCCGGTGTCTTCGTAATCTAGGTGACCCAAATAAGACGCTGGTATACTTAGTTTGATTTCGAAAAAAATTAATTTTGGTGAAAAAATTCGATACGGGGGGGTATACCCGAAAAATGAAAAAACCCAAACTTTGAAGGTCGATATCTCGGCTTCTATGGGAGCTATCGGGAAAATTCCAACGGTTTTGTTTTAGTTTTGTCATTCTAAATCCAATGAGACCATCCGCAAGGTCGTAGCTCTTAGGATAGCCGAGATATGGCATTTTTAATGCCCATTTTTGGCCTTAAAAACGGACGTCGAAAACGACTTTTTCAGGATTTCCAAGGTGCTCTCATTCCCTTAGTTCTGCTCGGATCCTAATATAACCCGGTGTTTTCGTAATCTAGGTGACCCAAATAAGACGCTGGTATACTTAGTTTGATTTCGAAAAAAATCAATTTTTGGTGAAAAAATTCGATACGGGGGGGTATACCCGAAAAATGAAAAAACCCAAACTTTGAAGGTCGATATCTCGGCTTCTATGGGAGCTATCGGGAAAATTCCAACGGTTTTGTCTTAGTTTCGTCCTTCTGAATCCAACGAGACCATCCGCAAGGTCGTAGCTTTTAGGATAGCCGAGATATGGCATTTTTGAAGGCCTTTTTTGGCCTCAAAAACGGACGTCGAAAACGACTTTTTTAGGATTTTCAAGGTGCTTTCATTCCCTTAGTTCTGCTCGGATCCTAATTTAACCCGGTGTTTTCGTAATCTAGGTGACCCAAATAAGACGCTGGTATACTTAGTTTGATTTCGAAAAAAATCAATTTTTGGTGAAAAAATTCGATACGGGGGGGTATACCAACTTCAAAACGCACATTATAAAGCAAATTAATACATGCAATGGAACTATTGATGCGCTCTACTCCTTTCTCTGCAGGAGCAGTAAGCTCTCTTTGACTAATAAATTAATGGTCTATAAACAGGTTCTACGTCCGAAACTGCTTTACGCCACAAACATTTTCTGGAATATCACGAAGACGAACGTCAGAAAGCTTCAGGTGTTTCAAGATAAGTGTTTGAGGATGTTCATTAATGCACCCTTCTTCGTAAGGAATGTTGATCTGCACTCTGACTGCAAACTTGATACAATTCCAGAATACATAGTTAAAAAACATTCGAAGTTCAAGGAAAAAGCAGTGGCGAAGCGTGAACTTTTCTTTCGGCTAGACAAACAATAAAAATTGTTAATTAAAAAAAAATGTGTATTCAATATTATTGACTTTAATGAAATAGAGAATGAAAGCGCATGAAATATTAACTCAAAGAGAAAAAATATGTAGTGATATAAAAAAGAAAAAAATAATTACTACTAGCATAAAAAAAAAGATAGATAAAAATAAATACTACGTACAAAAAAACACAACATAGGTATAACCATAACTTATAAATCCATAATATCTATTATTTTAAAATTAATTAAAGACAAATAAAAACACAAAACACAACTAAAATACAATTGCCAATATCAAACATCGTTCATAAATAACCCCTAAAATATCCACTAAAAAAAACTTTTCTATACACCCAAAAATAAAAATACTAATTATTAACAAAATAGTATAAAACTAATATATAACAAAACTGAAGATGTATTGCGGCCGACCAGATCAAGCGTGTCCATAAATAATAACCCTCAAGAGCATAATAAAATAGCTGGTCGACTTCGATAGACAAAAGCTCAAATGTCTTTCCCGCGAGTAAATTTTGCATACGTAATAGGCTGAATACTGATGCGGCTGGACCTCTGTCACCTGCTTGATGCGTATAAATGGTTCGATTAGATGCTCCAAATTTCGGAAGACAAATATCAATGTGTCTTCCTGGGGCTCGTATACATTAATTGGGTGTCAGCCCTGCATTTTTATTTTAATTGGTGCGTCAGGCGGGGCGGGGCGCGCCTTAGATATTATAGATAGATAGATATTATAGCCGTTTAGATACTATATAATAATAGTAAGGAGAGCGACTACATTCTGTGTTATTTTTTTTTAAATTTGAATTTAACAATTACATGAAATAATTACGTAATAAATTAATGAGAAATAACTGGATAATTTTGGGTAGACTGTGTCTACCTTGTCTACTCATACGCTTCGCCACTGGGAAAAAGTCAGAAGTGTGGACAACTCCCTAATAGGAGAATTTCTCCTGAGACCAAGACAAAACCGGCCATGGAAAGGCCTAATGTGATAGTTGCTGCCGAATTCAAATATACTGACTAAAACAGTTCTTTTACTATCTAAGTTGAAACCAAAGGACTGAGATCGCTCAGTCCTCCGCCCGACTCACTCAGGCTTTGTTTTCTCAGCGAGAAGTGGGGCTCGGGCTCTGGCTCCGCCCAAAGATAACTGGCAACCTTTCCTTGAAGCCTCTCTCAATTACTCTTTCCTATCCTGAAATAAGGTAAAAATCCTCTAATCCAACCTCAGCACCCAGATGCTACAGAGAAAAGTAGTATAGGAGCCAAAAGTACCATAGCATGCAGTTGCAACTGAGAAGACCGGCAAGAGCAATAACATCTAGTCCGGAAGAAACCAGTGTAACAAAGGAAGGGACTGTTCAAGGTCAACCAAGGCTAATAATACATACTAATAGTATAATACTAAATATAAATAGTATAAATATAAATATAATACTAATAGTACAGGGTGTCAATTTGAAAACTTCCCACCCCTATTATCTCGAAACGGGTTAGGTTTTTATAAAATCGCTTGGACACGTCGATTTTATTATCGAGGGGGAACAATTTTTATGCAGAAATCACTTCGCCTCTTTCAACCCCCTACCCCCCAGAACCTCCCTCTGAAAAATCTTAAATGGCAATAGGGGTTGAGTGATACCTCATTTGAAAGAACTTTTTATTCTCTACATTTTGGCACCTTATTTTTTAAATTTGAGTGCTGCGTTGCCAAGTTAGGGTTATTTAAACATTGTTTATTTTCGTTTGCAATGGAATTCGTCTCAATACAGTTCGATGATATGATCCGAAATTTAAAATAGTATTTAGTGAACTTTCCTATCAGTCAATGTCACTAGGTATTTAAATCAGTTAAAATTTATTTCGATAATTTGTGTGTTATTGTTAGTTACTATGGTATACACGCTTAGGCAAAGAATTGAAATGATTTTTATTTATGGCGAGCAAGGAAGATGCGCAAGAAGAACGGCAGAAGTTTTTAATAATAGAAATCCTAATTGTAATGTAAGTCGCAGATACATTTTGGACGTAGTAGCTAAATTTAATGAAACGGGTTCAGTTGGAAACAAAAAAAGGGCAAGTCGGTGTGTTTTAAACGAAGATGCTCAAGTAGAGATTTTGGGAACATTCGTTGCAGAACCCACCAATTCTCTCCGTACAGTAGCACGTCTAACTGGAATGTCACATGAAACTGTACGACGAGCATTACAGTTACATAAATATCATCCGTACAAGATGCAAATTTTACAGGAACTTCATGAGGACGATTTTGATAGGAGAATAGAGTTTTGCGAAATTATGTCCAACTTAATAAACACTCGTGCAATTGTGGTAAGCAACATTTGCTTCAGTGATGAATGTACCTTTTTCCTAAACGGCCATGTCAATAGACAGAATTGTCGATACTGGAGTGAGGACAATCCCCACATTTTCAGAGAGGGTGCTACACAGCGGCCACAAAAAATTAATGTTTGGGCCAGTATTCTTGGAAATGCTGTTATAGGACCATTGTTTATTGAACAAAACTTAACTGGAGAGCTCTACTTACACCTACTTGAAGATGTAATTGATCCTTTGATAACAACTGAACTGGAAAATCAAGTTGGTAACATTTTGCAAGAAAACGAACTACACTTTCAGCAAGATGGAGCTACGCCGCATTATTTTCGGCCAGTGCGGGAGTGGTTGATTAACAGATTCCCTAACCAATGGATTGGTAGAAGGGGACCGATAGAATGGCCTGCTAGGTCACCAGACTTAACGCCGTTAGATTTTTTTTTATGGGGGCACATAAAATCGGTTGTTTACAAAACTCAGCCTGATGATATCGAAGATTTAAAAAGAAGAATTACAGAGGCAAGTTTTCCAGAAGAGGTATCTCAGAATGTTCGGGAAGAATTTGAGAATAGACTTTATTTTTGTTTGGAGAACAATGGAGAACACTTTGAACACCTCTTAAAGTAGATGTGTTAATAAAATAAATTTTAGGCGTGCTTTTGTAAAGATCATAATTGTAACGGCTATGCAAATGTTTAGTAAAAATAATATTAACCTAAATAACATGTTTCAATGTAATACTATTAACCTAAATAACATGTTTCAATGCAAATCATAGCTTTAACGTAATTAAAACACTTACAGGAATAATGTTTAATAATAAGTAATTTAACAATATTTAAATAACCCTAACTTGGCAACGCAGCACTCAAATTTAAAAAATAAGGTGCCAAAATGTAGAGAATAAAAAGTTCTTTCAAATGAGGTATCACTCAACCCCTATTGCCATTTAAGATTTTTGAGAGGGAGGTTCTGGGGGGTAGGGGGTTAAAAGAGGCGAAGTGATTTCTGCATAAAAATTGTTCCCCCTCGATAATAAAATCGACGTGTCCTAGCGATTTTATAAAAACCTAACCTGTTTCGAGATAATAGGGGTGGGAAGTTTTCAAATTGACACAATATAAGCAATCTATCTGTTTTAACCGGCGGTTATAAGACCGATAGATCGCTTGAAATTGGTTTTATTCTACGTCGTGTCAAAACATATGCATCTTCGGCATAGAGTAATTAAAAGTATGTTTAATATTCATTTCTCTATGATCTTCGGGAACTGTCTATTGAATTTTACCGCTATTTTACGGATGCACTGTATATCAGCGCCATCTCTCCGTCAACATTGTCACGCGATAAGTTTATCGGCAGCGAAATTGCATTCATTAGAAAAATTTTAGGTTGGCAGCGCCGTTGACGCCAATTTCAACCTGATGATGCATGATGGGAAAATCATGAACGTTTTTCTTGACAAGTGACCATTGTTACGCATTTTCGCGAAAAATAAACAGAACGTTTTAGGTAAAGTAAAACACAATTTCCTAAACGAACCGTTTGGTCGCGAGGAAAATTTCGTGCGCGATGTAAAAAGTCGATCAGCGATTTCGGGCGAAAGTTACGAATTTGGCCACCGAGTTTGGTTTGAGCGGGGTGCCTTCCTGTCAAACAACACAACAACAATTCGTCTGGCCATTAAGTATTAACAAAAAACATGTTAATACTCTAAAAAAGTGGTAATTTAATTGATATTGAGTCGGCTCAAAAATGTTTGAGGCGGACGAGAGTGTGGACAGCCCACCCAGTTATTCCAGTGGGGACATAGTTTGGGTTAAGCTTAGTGGTTGCTGGTGGCCTGGGGAGGTGAAGAATCAGGCTGATTTGCCTAGTGATCTTGTATCAGACTTTAAAAAGCCTCCTTTGGTTATTGTCAAGTTTTTTGATGAGGATTCTTAGTAAGTATTCTTTTTTTTATTATGGTTAAATAAATATTATAAATAATACTGAGGCACTATTAGGGCTTATCTTATTTTATTAATTTCAAATTTGATTCATTATTTTCTCAGTACCAAGAACATGCAGGGCAATAATTTAAAAACTTTCAATAATATTTTTTAGTTTGAGCAACTAATAAAGGTTCTAGTCGACTTTAGGTATCTCCGAATTTTAACATTTTTGAATATGAAATAGTAAGCTAATCTTCTTTGGACTATTTTAAGCAAAAAAAATTGGAGGATGAATAACATTTTCTTTAATAAAAAAATAAAAATAAAAAAAATCATGACAATGTGTACCTATGTACTATATAAACTCGTTGTTGAACATTCACCGCAAGAGCTTTATGGCTTAATGGTATTGGGAGTGAACTATGAGCCGGTCGGTCTGGGTTCAGATTTCAACTGCGCCAGTTTTACTTTTTTTATTTTTTTTGCGACTAAGAATTTTGTAGTTTTGGAAAAATTACTTAATTTAAATGAAATTATACATAAAATATGACCAAAAAGATGAAATTGTTTATATAACATAAAAAAAAAAGATTTTACCTTTTCTTGTAATTAAGTCCCTTTATTTTCGTGTAAAAAAACATACCGAAGACACCCATAATGTATTATTTATTGTTTTGGTACTTTTTAGATTTCGATCCTAATTAAAAATAATATGAAATATGCCTATATTTAAAATTAAGTCTAGAGAATATTTATTTATAAATAACAAAAACAAAATTCCCTTCCACCTTCCTTCATTATTCTTTTTTATTGACGTTTGACATAACGTATAACGCCACGAGGTGACAGCGTTGCCATACATGTTCTTTGATTAAATAATTTTTTATTTCTTCTATATGAATGTTTTAGTGTTTTGGGCTCGGTTTAATTGCATTGGGTTGATTTTGGGTTGCGTTAGCACACGGGGGGCATAAGCCCCCCATGTTTTTCGGTGTTGGGTTGGGCTGGGATGACATGAGATGAGACGGGTTGGGATGGGTTGGGTTGGGTTGGGTTGGGATAAATTGTTTAAAGCTAGGATGTTGAGCACAAGGGGGGCGTAAGCCCCCCCTTGTGCTTGACATTTACGAGCCCTCTCTATATTTTTTCATATGAATAGAATCTCAAAATGCTAGAAAATATGGAAGCTACGAACCTTTGCATAAGGGAATGAATTTTTTGCTTGTGTACAAATGTGTGTAAAAGTAAAACCCATTCACTATTATAGTGTAAAAACACTGCTAGCATTTTGGCAAATAGATTTATATGTCTTTCATATTTTCTCTTATATAAGATATGCTTTTTAGATGTGCTTGTTGCTTATTACATATATACACAATTTGGCAACTGCAAGATCATATGTCAAAAGTTTGACAATGTAATTATCAATAGCAACGAGTTTCGATCATCAAATAGAGTAGAGTAGACCTCATTTTTTACATAATTTAATATTATTTTTTAGCGTCCTATGTGAATGATCCGCAAATTTTTTTCTCTTAATCTATTCTTTTCAAAGTACTCTTTATGCTCAAATTTTAAAATATTGCAAAATTGAAGATACTTAAAGTCGACAAGACCCTCATAATAATAATAATAATATGTCTTTATTAAAAAAAAAACAATATTAATCTTACAATATTACCTAATACTACATTGCCAAAGGCGAAGATTCGCTTAAAGCTACTTTTTAACTCTTAACCTTCCTAACAATCACAGTTTAAATGGAGAAAATGAGAAAAAAAAAACAAAAAAAGAAACAAGTATATATAAAGCATTTATCTTCTTGAAAACTAGACTATATTTTAGATTGATTTAAAAACAAAAGTCTATAATATTTCCTATACACATTTAATGAAGTATTAAATATTGGTTTATAGGTATTAAAGAACTTAGTGGCACATTATAAGTAAAAGATCACTCAGAGCCGTGAAATGGTGCGGCATGGTCAATATATTGAATTAATATTTATTTATTTATTTACGGAATCCATTTACAAAAGTGTTACATAGCATACCCATACAAACATATATATTCAGATACAAAACTATCTATAAATCAATGAAAGGTGTAGATGAGTTAATTAATTAAAGCCCCTATGAAATAATATTCTTTAACTGCCCCTTAAAATGTAATCCTAGAGTCAAAAAAGCGGGTCCGTTAAAGTTAAAGGGACGTCTAAAAAATGATTTTTTTTTGAAAATTTTTACATAGAATGTTGAGTTTGAACATTTTATTGATAAAAAAGTGAGGATGAAGTAAAAAAATGCAAAATTTTGAAAATTATAAAGGATTTTCTACTTACGTATGATTCACAATTACACCCGGCTTAACTACACTCTATTTGCGACTAGGCATCACGTTGACCATTATATATGCTATTAATTTAAATTTAAAGCCTTAAGTAACAAAATTCTGCAACTTAAAAGGATTTACATCACTATACAAACTATACAAATATTAAACAATGAGAAGGCAAAAGATTTACTTATAAAACAAAATTGGGAAAACACTATCTTAAATATTAATGATGTCGAAATTGCAACCAACATTTTTTATAATGTTGTCGAACATATTATACAAAGCTGTGAAGAGACAAAAATATTAAAACAAAAAATAATTAAAAAAATAAAACCTTGGATAACTGCTGCTATTATATGTTCAATAAAAAATAGGGACAAAATGAAAAGAAAATTGAATAAAAATTATAGTTTGGAAAAAGAACAACAATATAAAACATACAGAAACTCATTGGGTAAAATAATAAATAAATGTAAAAATGACTATTACAAAACAAAAATTGAGGAATCTAAGAATAATATGAGCAAAATGTATAAGGTTATAAATGAGGTTACAAATCAAATTACTACTAAAGGAAATGACATAATAAAAATAAAAAATAATAACAAAGAATTTTCAAATAACAAAGACATGGCAAACTTTTGTAATCAGTATTTTATAAATGTAGGAGTAAATATGCAAAACCAAATAAAAAAACCAAAAAAACAATTCAAAATTAATCATAACAGTGTATCTTCAATGTTTCTAAAACCAACTAATAGGAATGAAATAATTAAACATATTTTTTCGTTAAAAAACAATTCAGCACCTGGGATAGATACTATTAGCTCAAAATTTATAAAAAAATTTCATATTTACCTTATTGAACCATTGGTTCACATTATCAACCTAATATTTAAAACAGGAACAGTACCTACTCAATTTAAAGTATCAATAATCACTCCAATATATAAATCAGGTGATAAATGTGAAATAGGTAACTATCGTCCTATAAGTGTGATCAATAATTTTTCCAAGCTCTTCGAGAAATGTTTGAAAGATAGACTTATTGACTATTTACAAAAAAATAACATATTAACACAAAATCAGTTTGGTTTCATTGGGGGGCTCAGCGCATCCGATGCTGTCTGCGAATTAACAAAGCGAGTGAATCAGGCTTTTGATGGTGATAGAAAGTGTTTGGCAGTGTTTCTGGACCTAGCAAGGGCCTTTGACACTGTACCGCATGAGCTTTTGCTAGATACTTTAAGATCTTATGGTATTAGAGGTCCAGTGTCAAGGGTCTTTGAAAGTTACTTGGGGGACAGAAAACAGTCTTTAAAAATAAATAATGAGATTAGTGAACCATCTTATATAAAAATTGGAATTCCACAAGGAACAGTTATTGGACCTATACTCTTTATAACTTATATTAACGCTCTTACCAATCTTAAAATTCATGACGGGTCACTGATATCATATGCAGATGACACGGTTGCGGTGTTTCACGGAATTTCTTGGGGAGACACAAAAAAAACTGCAGAACTTGGTCTAGCAACAGTCAAGAACTGGCTGGATTCTTTTAAATTAAGTCTCAATAGTCAAAAAACAAACTATATTGCATTTTCTATAACAGCTGCTAATCGCCCCAGCTTTCAACAAATTAAACTTGAATTAACTGATATCAAGGAAGTTTCATTTACTAAATATCTGGGTATCATTGTGGATAAACATTTAAAATGGGACCAACACATTCTAAAATTAACACAAAACATCCGTAAACTTATTTATCGATTTCATATTTTGAGAAATATCTTAAATGAAAAACTACTAATTTTAATTTATAAATCCTTGGTTGAGTCCTTGTTAAGGTATGGGGTGATTGTCTGGGGAGGTCTATACAAGAATTGTTTAAAACAACTTAATGTAGTACAAAACTTTATTTTAAAAGTTATATACAAAAAACAAAAAAGATTTCCTACACAACAATTATATTCTGAAGAAATTTTTAATATACGCTCAATTTACATATTGTCAACATGCATTTATACACATAAATCAGAAAAAATCAAGAATTATGTTAGTCATTCCTACACAACCCGAAATAATATAAACAGACACCTAAAAATACCAAACATAAAAAAAACTATAGGGCAACGATTTTTAGGATACTTGTCCCCGAAATTTTATAACATCTTACCAAACAGCTTAAAAAATATAAATAATATTAAAAACTTTAGTAAGGTCTGTAGAAAATTTATTTATTCAAATATAGATAAATTTAATTTTTTTAAATAGTTTTGGGAAGAGAAATTTTATTGGAGAATTTTGGTTTAGTTGTAGATTATGGTTAGTTATATTTTATATTATTACTAAAATTTTGTGATTTCTCAACATACACAAACAGATGTTACAACATCTAGGTGTATGTTAAAAACAATGACTGTTAACTATTATTATTGAATATAATTAAGTTAAAAATTGTTATAATATAAACAAAATGATTAATAAATTTGAATTTGAATTTGAATTTTCTTTAGGTGATAAACACAAATTTCCACACGCAAATATAGTAATAAGTAAAGCTGAATGTGGTCGACGTTGACGTGAAACGAACGTGTTGTGGTGTGAGCTCATGTTTTGGAATCATATTGAGTGATTTGGATCCAGAAATAAGAGAAATACTGGATGTTAGAAGTTACCAATCTGTGTTGTGCTTATGAATACTAAGCTGCTGTTTTAACTAGCTGTAATTTTGTTTAAAGATAAAATTGCATAATATCGTCGTTTTACAACGTTGCCAACGCATTTCTTAAAAAGTTTTTACAACTATGGAAGGGATGCAATGCGGGTTTTGTACCCAAGCTTGTTATTTTAAGGAAAATAAAACACTTTTGTTTGGATGTGCATGTGACAATTGCAGAAAGGTTTCTTGTAGGGATTGTAGTAAGATATCATCACAAGAGATTAGATGCGCAATCGCTAAAACTAGAACCGTCTTGATATGGTGCAAGGATTGCATAGATAACTTCACTAAGTTCACTTCTGGAGGCAATTTGGAGAATTCTAAAGAACCTAGTAATTCTGGTGTGTCCACACAGTTAACAAATAGTTTGATTAATACTTCTAAATGCCTTATAAATGAATCTTTGGAAGGTATAGAAGAACGCCTTCAAAACAAACTGGAAAACTGGGCCAAGAATGTCATCGATAGTAACAAGGACCTAGTAAGATTCTTGCTGCAGAATAAAAATGACAACCTAAATACCCAGGCAGTTCCTGACAACGTGACACCGCCGCTACCGTTTCCGCAACAATCCAACAGCAGAAATATCTTTGAATCAGCTGTTCAAAGTAGAGTGAAACAGGTAGATGCCGCTAAAACTTCCTCTTCTTCTTTGTTTCCTAAAAGAGCAACGGCGGAGAAACGTCACTCAGACAGTCACTCAGACAATGACAAGGTAAACATAAACAATGAATCAGCTGGGACTGGGAACTCTGGAACAACGGATGTTGGGGGCGACCATCTGCAACAGGGATTTACTTTGGGACAAAATCGAAAACGTACAAATACAAATCGTAATCGGAATCTGGTTTTAGGAGAAGCGGACTTTCGAGGTGATGAAAATTTCGCAGGTTCAGTAAATAGGGAATATTTTTATCTGGGACGTGTTAAAATGGGAGTGACCCCTGGTTTTATTGAAGAGCACATTAAAAAAGCGGTGCCCTCAGATTAGAGACCTTAAAGTAGAATTGTTGCCAGTTAAGGGTGAGACTATTTCTTTTAAGATAAGCATCAACGGCGATTGTAGGGATGATTTTTTAAGGCCGGATAACTGGCCTAGAGGGGTTATCTTGCGAAAATTTTGGTTAAATAATAAACGCAAGATAAATTTTCATCAAAATCAAATGAATCAGACCATAGTTTAGTGCGCGATGGCCCTTCTGGTTCAGGTGTTTGTGTGTATTATGCTAATACAGGTGGTATGAGAACTAAAATAAAAGATTTTCAGCAGGCACTTAGTTGCTGCTGCTATGATATTGTTATGATTGCAGAGACTTGGTTAACATCTGAATATTCAGATGCTGAAATTGGTGTATCAAACTATGATTTATATAGATATGATCGTCAAATGGGTACGAATACTACCAAGGCTCGTGGAGGTGGTGTATTGATTGCGGCTAAAAAGAGTTTATGTACACATAGAATTGGTATCCCACTTGTTGATGTGGATATTTATCAGATCTATTTGACTTTTACAATAGACAATCAAAGCTTTGTTGTTGGTTGCATTTATATACCATCTCCATCTCCACTTCAAGCCTATTTAAGCCATTGTGAATCCGTTGAATATGTATATAGTAGATATTCAAGTAGTTTGTTTGTCTTGGCAGGTGACTACAATTTACCACATGCTAGATGGGAGAATGATGATCTTGGTTTGGTGGTTGGTGGTTGTCTGGAGAGTGACAGAGAGTCTGTGCTTTCTCTGGCCAACTGCTTTAGCTTCTATAACTTTTTCCAGGTAAATGGGGTTCTAAATACCAACGGGGTTGCCTTGGATCTCGTATTTAGTAGCTCAGATTTAATTAGTGTTGAACGTGCAATAGACAAAATTTTTGAGAATAGCTTGCACCATACAGCAATTAGTTTCGACCTTTGTTGTGCAGAAAATTCTGATGATATGATATATGAGGAATATTTTTATGATTTTGGTAAGGGAGATTACATAGCAATTAATGATTGTCTTGCTGGGATAGACTGGAATCAATTGTTTTTGGGAGAGACATCTATTGATGTCATAGTTTCTGTTGAAACCCACAAAATGTTAAACTTAAATACTTTTTGTAAGCCAGCAACAGCGTATTTACAGACTAGAAAGTCATGCGTTGCGGGTGGCCTATAAGTAATTTGTAAGTAATAGGTTAAGTACACGTGTGAATATTGCAGCAGGTAGTAGCAAGGTTAAGTTTATGTTTTTCTGTAAATTCTTTTCGGCGTCTTTTTATGGTAAAATAAAAGTTTTTTTCTCTGCGTTAATTCAGTGGAGTTTCATTTCTGAACGGGTAGTTTGTAGTGAACCCACATTTTTATGGCGACCGTGACAGGACGCAGAGGAAAATAGTAGTGAAACGCCGGTAAAGTGTGAAAACCTAAGTTGTCTTTTGTCGCCGTTTGTATTCGAATTACGCCTCAGTTTTTGTGCTGTTTCGGTTTTGAGGCCGGTTTGACCGAATTCGTGTATTAAAAAAGCGAAAAGACAATGTCGGGACTCGATAATAAGAAAAAAGTTCGTGCCGTAGTCCGTGGCTCCTTTACAAAATACGCTAATGAGCTCGATAGTCTTTTGACACAACCTGGAACTGATCCACAAGCAATAGAGGTATGTCGCGACATTCTGAAGGACAGGTTTAACGAATTAAAGGCTGTTAGTTCCGAGTGCTTTTATCTACTGTTAGATGAAAATACAAGTGAGGCAGACCTGACCGCAGACAGGGATTGTTGTGATGGTTATGAAAGGAGGTTCAAGGAACTGAGCATAAAAAGTGCCAAAAGGGTGTCAGCAGTACCTAGAGACGAAGAGGAGGTTCCAGACAGGAGCGAACATGACTATGACATACGTTATTTGGGTAAGAGAAAGTTTAAATTACCTACCATACAGTTTAAACAGTTTGACGGTAACATTAGGGATTGGCTTTCTTTCTGGACCCAATTTAAAAAAGTTGATGAGGATCCAGACATAGATGCAGCAGATAAAGTCGAATATCTAATACAAGCTACTGTGCCTAATAGCCGAGCCCGAAACCTCGTTAACAGTTTTCCTGCCACTGGGGAAAATTATTCTAAAATTGTCGATAGCCTTAAGTCACGTTTTGGTAGGGAAGATATTCAGGTAGAGGTTTATGTTAGAGAACTGTTAAAACTTGTACTGAATAATGCCGTCTCCAAAGCCAAGCCTGATGTGTCAACTCTGTACGACAGTATTGAAACCCAGCTGCGAGCTCTGGAAACCCTGGGCATAACGCCAGATAAGTATTCTTCTATGCTTTACCCTTTAATTGAGTCCTGTTTGCCTGAGGACTTGTTGAGAGTGTGGCAAAGAACTTCAGGTATCCTGTGTGCAGAAATCTCCAATGAAGAGGAGCCGGATGAAAGTGAGTCTGTGTCTGGAGCGTCCTGTATTAATTCTCTGGAAAATAGATTAAAGGCCTTGCTTAAGTTTCTTAGAAATGAGGTGGATAATGAGCAGAGGATTTCCATGGCATCGGAGGGATTTGGTCTGCACAAGCCAAGGGGCCTCACTTCAAGAGAAGGGGAAGGAAAACCAGGGAGTTCTGATTCTCGTGGTGTGTTGCCTACAGCTGCTAATCTTGTCAACCAGGAGCAGAGTTTAGAACTACGACATGGCAATCGAGCTACGTGTATCTTTTGTGAGAGGCATCATGACAGTCCGAGTTGCTTCAAGGCGCAGAGTTTTTCCTTAGAAAAAAGAAGGGAGATTTTGTCTGCAAAAAGGGCATGCTACAGGTGCTTAAAAGTTGGTCATCAGTCTCGCAGGTGTCATGCTCGTCTTAAATGTGTGATTTGTGGTAAATCCCATGTAGTTTTGATGTGTCCCGAATCAGGAACCCATAGATCAGCTAAACCAGGTGAAAATAGCACTCCAAGAGAAAATAACAATCTTGCTGAAATGCAGCTTTCCTGCACCAGTGACTCCAAAAGACAGCATGTGTTTTTGCAGACCCTAAGGGTGAAAATCAAGGGTGAAAATTGCATGAAGGAAGTAAGAGCTCTCATTGATACTGGATCACAGCGCTCATACATTTTGAAATCTACAGTGCAGACGTTGCAGCTTGTGGCCAAGTCGAGGGAAAATATCATGCACTGCTTATTTGGAGGTGTTTTGTCAGAGCAGTCCCACAGTGTTTATGAGATTCATTTGTCGCAGGACAATGGTTTTAAGTGTAGGTTTGATGTGTTAGACCAGCCTAAGATTTGCAGTGAAATTCCCAGTGTTTTTTCCGGAGTGTGGATGGATGAGCTGCAAAACCTAAATATTGAAGTTAGTGATGTGGGACAGTCAGCGACTATTGAGTTGTTAATCGGTTCTGATGTAGCCGGAAAGTTATATACAGGTCGCACACAAAGACTCAGCTGTGGGCTGACAGCCATGGAAACTTTGCTAGGCTGGACGATTATGGGTAAAGTGCCAATAGAGCCTGGTGAAGAAAATGTATCCCACAGCTTTTTAAATTGTATGGTGATGGATTCCAGTATAAGTAATCTATGGGAACTGGACATACTAGGAATCACTGACCCCGTGGCTAATAAAAGTAAGCTGGATTTGGAAAAGGCGGCTTTAGAATTTTTTGACCAGACGGTTCAAGTAAATGAAGAAGGGAGGTATGAAGTGAGGCTTCCATGGCTGGATGGACACCCCCCACTACCGACCAACCATTCCATAGGAAAGAAGAGACTTGGAACAACTCTTAAGAAATTGAAGTCAGAAAATGTATATGAGTCATATGATACCATTTTCCAGGAATGGCTTCAAGAAGGTGTTATAGAGCTTGTGCCTGACAGTGATGACAACTTGGGCCATTATCTGCCACACCGGCCAGTAATAAAATCGAGTTCCAACTGCACAACCAAAATAAGGCCAGTTTTTGACGCCAGTGCAAAAGTAAAAGGAAAAGTTTCATTAAACCAGTGTCTGGAAAAAGGTCCTAACCTTATCGAGCTGATTCCAGAGATTTTAACACGATTCAGGCGAAGTAAGATTGGAGTGACCTCAGACGTCAAAAAAGCTTTTCTACAGATAAGTGTACACCCTACAGACCGAGATTTTTTAAAGTTTATTTGGGTTGATTCTCGGGAAAAGGAAATAGTGTACCGACACAGGCGTGTTGTTTTTGGTGTGACAAGTAGCCCATTTTTACTTGCAGCAACAATCAAACATCATCTTTCTTTGGAAATAAAAAAGTGTGATGAAGGTACTTCTGTTTTTGACAGTTCCATACTCACAACTTTAGCTAAGTGCTTCTATGTGGACAATTGTGTGAACAGCGTACCGGATTTTGAAACTTTGCAGAATTTTATAAGTCAGTCCACTAAGATTTTGGCACAGGCAAAGTTTGAACTAAGAGGGTGGGAGTTCTCTAATGCTACACAAGTTGTAGGTGATGGTGCTTCCATTGAAGCCACACCTCTCCTAGGTCTTGTCTGGAATACACACACTGATACTTTGGGTATAAATAAAGAATGTCTTAGAGATTTGGAGTCGCTTTTGGATAAACCTGTTACCAAGAGGATCATGTTGTCATTAGCTCAAAAAGTGTTCGATCCCATAGGATTTACATCCCCGACTACGTTGATTCCAAAATTGTTACTCCAGAACACTTGGAAAGAAAAATTGTCATGGGATGCAGAAGTTGGTCCCGATATTGAGAAGTTGTTTCGAGATTGGACTAAAGACTTACCCATTCTGTTCAATATACAGGTTCCCCGTTGGATAAATGGGACGGGTAATGAAAAGGAAATGAGCCTACACACGTTCTGCGACGCAAGTAAGAGTGCCTATGCCGCTGCCGTATTTATAAGGTGTGTCTATCAAGACAAGGTTTATCTTACTCTTTTGGCTGCTAAAAGTCGAGTTGCTCCATTGAAAATTGTAACCATACCTCGAATGGAGTTGTTGGGAGCAGTCATTGGCACTAGATTGTGCAATTCTATAAAAGAAGCTCTTGAACTTGATATAGAATGTTTTTTCTGGACTGATTCGACAACAGTGTTGTCATGGATCAGAAGAGATGAGGAGTGGGGCACGTTTGTAGGCAATAGAGTGACTGAGATCAGGAAAACCACCGCAATAGACAGCTGGCACCACGTTCCTGGTTCTCAAAATCCTGCAGATCTCCCCTCAAGAGGATGTTCACCTCGACAGCTATATGAGTCGAGATGGTGGGAGGGTCCCAATTGGCTGCGTGAAAATCATGATTTGTGGCCCCATGAAACTGGCACATACAATGAGACAGAAATATTTTCTGAAAAGAAAAAATGTGTGGTAGCTAGCTTGGTGAATTCCGAAGCAGCTAAGGCTTCAGAGGAATGGCATTTATCCTATTTCTCAAGCTATATCAAAACTGTTCGGATGATAGCTTGGATATTGAGGTTTACACACAATGTTCGACAGGGAGATAAGCGTGTTGGTGAGCTGTCAGCTGAAGAGATGGATCGGGCAGAAATTGTTGTCTTAAAAGTTGTGCAACAGGAGTGTTTTTTGAAGAATGATCAGAGACTGAAGACATTGGACATATACCAAGATGATTCTGGCCTTATACGCTTGAGATCACGTGTTGCTAATCGGGAAGACACTGTATACTTTCGCAGGCCAATAGTGTTACCTTCACGCCATGTTGTGACTGAAAGACTCATTTTTGATACCCACAGGAGGTCTTGTCACGTTGGCGCTCAGGGCTTGTTGAGTTTGTTGAGGGAAAAATATTGGATATTGGGTGGAAGGAGATATATTAGAAGTGTTATTTCAAAATGTGTAATATGTCGGCGGCACACACTCAAGGGTATTCAAGTCCAGACTCCACCTCTTCCTGCAGATCGAGTTAATGATGCATCAGCTTTCCAGATCACTGGTGTAGATTTCGCTGGCCCTCTGCATCTTAGGACAGGGGAGAAGGTTTGGATATGTATTTTCACGTGCGCTATTTATAGAGCGGTACATTTGGAAATAGCTACTTCACTATCCACCGAGTGCTTTATGAAAGTTTTAAGAAGATTTGTCGCTCGAAGAGGAAGGCCAAAGGTTGTATATAGCGACAATGGTACCAACTTTGTTGGGACAGAAAATCTATTTAAACGACTAGAGTGGAGTGAGGTGGAACGATTTGCAGCTGTGGAGCGGATAACGTGGCGCTTCAACCCGCCAACCGCAGCCTGGTGGGGCGGGTTTTGGGAGCGGCTTATAGGAATTCTAAAGGGACTGTTGCGAAAAGTTCTTGGACGTGCGGCGCTTACTTATGAGGACTTACTTACGGTAATATGTGACTGTGAACAAATAATAAACTCTCGACCTTTGACATATATATCCGAAGACGCGAACGACTTGGTACCTCTTACTCCTGTGATGTTTACACGCGACTTGTCAGAAGATATGTTACCTGAGTGCGAAATTGTAGAGCGATCTTCATTGTGTCGAAAAGTAAAGCGAATACAAAAACTTCGGGAAGATTTACGGGCAAGATTTCGTAATGAGTACCTTGGACATCTTCGAAACATCTCTTGTGTTAAGTCTCCTAGGCAAGTTAAAATTGGGGATGTTGTACTCGTCGGTAATGACCATGGCAAAAGAATTGACTGGCCACTTGGTCGAATTACCGAGCTTTTACCCGGTAAGGATGGTGTTGTGCGTTTAGTGCGCGTTTCTACGGTAAATGGAGCGATGCTGCGTCCTGTGCAAAGGGTCTATGCTTTAGAAGAGGCCGGAGTACCCGTTGATGCTGGCATTGGCTACTCAGAAGTTCAAGCGGTTCCATCGGAGGCTGTTAAGAGTGTTAAGAAGCCATCCGCGATCGGGAGTGTAAATAGCAGAGCACCCGCTTCGAGTAACAGTGATTCCTCTGATGAGGAAGTGAGTGATGATGTGCCTTTCTCGGAAAATGGGAATGACCAGATCAAGTGTGCCACCGCTAAAGTCACGCGTAGTGGGAGGGCAATAAAGTTACCTGTCCGATATAATGACTAACTTAGGGACTGGTAAGAACATTTTGTTTTAGTTTTTTATGCGAGAAACTTGTGTTTAGTTTCTCGGGTGGGAGAATGTTGAAACCCACAAAATGTTAAACTTAAATACTTTTTGTAAGCCAGCAACAGCGTATTTACAGACTAGAAAGTCATGCGTTGCGGGTGGCCTATAAGTAATTTGTAAGTAATAGGTTAAGTACACGTGTGAATATTGCAGCAGGTAGTAGCAAGGTTAAGTTTATGTTTTTCTGTAAATTCTTTTCGGCGTCTTTTTATGGTAAAATAAAAGTTTTTTTCTCTGCGTTAATTCAGTGGAGTTTCATTTCTGAACGGGTAGTTTGTAGTGAACCCACAGTTTCAATTTTCTATAATGTGATCTACTCCTCAATGGAAAGGTTTATTCCTCTAAAGAGGTACAAAAGTTCTTCTTTTCCATCTTGGTTTTCTTCAGAGCTTCGCAGTTTGATCATAAGAAAGAAACAAATTCACAAAAAGTTTAAAATTAGTGGTCAACAGCAGGATTATGATGAATTTGTATTGTTGAGACAACAATGTGAGTACTTAAGAGAGTTGTGCTATCAACAATACATTAATAAGGTGGAAATGAATCTCGCTGGCAATCCAAGGTACTTCTGGTCATATATTCAAAATAAAAGAACTGGTTTTAGTCTTCCTTCCAGAATGACATACAATAACAGGATTAGTATGAATATCTCGGATACTGCGGATATGTTTGCAGAATACTTTTCATCGGTCTACTCGGATGAGCAAGTCAATGACATATCATCTTTTGATTTTGATAAATCAATTTGTCTGAGCACTTTAACTCTGTCAACACAGGATGTTTATGAGGTTATTACTTCCTCTAAGAATAAGCTCTGCTCTGGACCAGATGGGATTCCGGCATTCTTCCTAAAGAAATGTGTTTGTGTTCTTACGAAACCAATACTGTTCATTTTTAACAAATCTCTAGGTACTGGTTCTTATCCCACTCTCTGGAAGAGAAGTTTTCTAAAACCCATTTTTAAATCTGGTAGTAGAAATGAAATTTCCAATTATCGGGCTGTGTGTAACCAATCTGAGTTGCCAAAGCTGCTTGACTGCCTGGTCAGTCATAGGATTGCCTGGAGTTTTAAATCTTTATTTAATCCTGAGCAATTTGGATTTATAAAAGGCAGATCTACTGATGCTAATTTGGTGCTGTATGTCAACTACCTCTACCGCTGCTTGGAGAAGGGACTTCAGGTTGACTCAATATATACAGATTTTTCCAAGGCTTTTGATCGAGTTAACCATGGGGTACTCTTGCAGAAGCTTAGGGCTTTAGGTATTGTGGGGCCTCTTCTTCAGTGGATCTCGGGATTCATCAGAGGTAGAACCCAGATTGTTAATCTTGGAGGGACATGTTCCTCTGAAATTTTGGTACCATCTGGGGTGCCACAGGGCTCTCACTCGGGCCCTGTTTTGTTTTGCCTCTTTTTGATTGATTTAGTTTGGAAACTTGAAAATTGTCGTGTGTTAATGTTTGCTGATGATGTGAAGCTATTTAGGCTTATCACATCCCTTTCTGATGCTGTGCTCCTGCAAAAAGACCTCAATTTATTCTTTGATTGGTGCCACTTGAATAGAATGTCCCTTAATATCAATAAGTGCCATAAGATTACTTTTTCTAAGCAAAGAAACCCTATTGCTTTTCTTTATAAAATAAATAATGTAGCAATTGGTGTCAAAACAGAGGTTTCTGACTTAGGAATATTTATTGACTCCAGGTTGTCTTTTAAAAGTCACATCAATCAGATGACTGGTAGGGCAATGAAAATGCTGGGTTTTATCCAACGGTCTACAACTGATTTGTCTTTGTTTACTTTTAGATTACTTTATTGCTCTCTTGTTAGGCCCATCTTGGAGTATGGCTCAATTGTGTGGTCCCCGTCATATAACTGCTACATTGAGCAGATTGAAAAAACTCAAAATAAATTTTTAAGGGTGGCGGCTTTTAGATGTGGTTACAGGAGACAGGAGTATTACTATCAGTGGGTCAGGGATAACCTGAACTTACCCACATTGGAGTCACGAAGAACATTACTCGACTTATGTTTTATGCATAAGGTTTTAAATGCTACTATAGATTGTCCCGAGTTATTGTCTCTTTTTAAACTTAGGGTGCCTTCCAGATTGAATAGACAATCAGAAATATTTTCAGTCCCATTCCACCATACCAATTATGGTATTAATGAGCCAATTACACGAATGGCTCGAAGTGCTAATAGTCTGTCAGGACAGATAAACTTTTTTGACTCTAGGATAACATCTTTTAAGGGGCAGTTAAAGAATATTATTTCATAGGGGCTTTAATTAATTAACTCATCTACATCTTACACTAATTTATAGATAGTTTTGTATATAATGTTTCTGAATATATATGTTTGTATGGGTATGCTATGTAATACTTTTGTAAATGGATTCCGTTAATAAATAAATAAATAAATAAATAAACAAATCAGGAATATCAAATATGCAAATACGGATTTATTCATGAATAAAAAAAACTGTCAAAATGTCACATATTTATTGGGAGTGGCTACTGTACTAGTACGATTATCGTAATTTTCTGTCCTGTCTTATTATACGGGGCTACCGCCCCGTGTGCGCATACAAGGCGGGCGCACATGGGGCGGCAGTCCCGTGTGCGCACATGGGACTGTGTGGTTGGCGCACATGTGGAGTTGGCATTGCAAAAAGGGATTGGAACCTTGGGTTGGCGCTAAATAGTGGGTTGGGTAGTCGTTTGAGCCCTACTTAGGGAATGGGATAATAGTTAGAAAATGGGAATTATAGGCACAAATAACACATATAAACACGCGGGGCTCCCGCCCCGCGTGTTTGTGCCTATAATTCCTGTGCCTTATTCCTATTCCTAATGCCTATAATGAATTTAAAGATATTTATTGTTTTGACTATAAGTTAATGTACATTAAACCTCATCGTTATTATTTACTTATTAATAATTAAATATCTTAAATTATGTTTTTTTTTTCAAAATGTTTATTTATTATATATAAAATTACATAAAATATCAAATAATTTAAATAAATAATACCTATTTTTTAACACCTGATAAATGTATTTTGTTCATGTAATGTAAAATCTAACTAGGTATATTATGCCTTTATTATCTAAAATTGAGTCCACAGCCCACCCATCCAACTAAAAAGTGTTCCAGGCAAAACCAAAAAATACTACTCGGGACGTAGTGAAGCTACTCCCATTTTCGTCAATAAGGTTATTGTTTTATATTTCGTGTGTCTAAATTACAAAATAGGTAATTATAAGGGTACAAAGTGATAAAGAATCCTGTAAATTTACAATTTTAGCACCCAAAAAGTTCCAAAATTGCCCCAATATATATATTTTTCAATTATAGCAAAATCAAGAGCTAAAAAACCTTGTGCAAGCCGGCAATAGTTACGTATTTAACGTATGTAGAAAAACCTTCATAATTTCCAAAATTTTGTATTTTTTCCAATCATCCTCACTTTTTTATCAATATTTTGACCACGCTCAACATTCTATGTATTATAAATCCTCTATGTAAAAATGTTCAAAAAAAAAATCGGTTCTTAGACGTCCCTTTAACTTTACCGGACCCAAAAAAGCTTATCTGTCCTGACAGACCATTAGCACTTCCAGCCATTCGTGTAATTGGCTCATTAATACCATAATTGGTACGGTGGAATGGGACTGAAAATATTTCTGATTGTCTATTCAATCTGGAAGGCACCCTGGGTTTAAAAAGAGACAATAACTTGGGATAATCTATAGTAGCATTTAAAACCTTATGCGTAAAACATAAGGCGAGTAATGTTCTTCGTGACTCTAATGTCGGTAAGTTCAGGTTATTCCTGACCCACTGATAGTAATACTCCTGTCTCCTGTAACCACATCTAAAAGCAGCCACCCTTAAAAATTTAATTTGAGTTTTTTTGATCTGCTCAATGTAGCAGTTATATGATGGGGACCACACAATTGAGCCATACTCCAAGATGGACCTAACAAGAGAGCAATAAAGTAGTCTAAAAGTAAACAAAGACAAATCAATTGTAGACCGTTGGATAAAACCCAGCATTTTCATTGCCCTACCAGTCACCTGATTGATGTGACTTTTAAAAGACAACCTGGAGTCAATAAATATTCCTAAGTCAGAAACCTCTGTTTTGACACCAATTGCTACATTATTTATTTTATAAAGAAAAGCAATAGGGTTTCTTTGTTTAGAAAAAGTAATCTTATGGCACTTATTGATATTAAGAGACATTCTATTCAAGTGGCACCAATCAACGAACAAATTAAGGTCTTTAAAAGGATGTGATAGGCCTAAATAGCTTCACATCATCAGCAAACATTAGCACACGACAATTTTTAAGTTTCCTAACTAAATCAATCAAAAAGAGGCAAAACAAAACAGGGCCTGAGTGAGAGCCCTGTGGCACCCCAGATGGCACCAAAATTTCAGAGGAACATGTACCTCCAAGATTAACAATCTGGGTTCTACCTCTGATGAATCCCGAGATCCACTGAAGAAGAGGCCCCACAATACCTAAAGCCCTAAGCTTCTGCAAGAGTACCCCATGGTTAACCCTATCAAAAGCCTTGGAAAAATCTGTATATATTGAGTCAACCTGAAGTCCCTTCTCCAAGCAGCGGTAGAGATAGTTGACATACAGCACCAAATTAGCATCAGTAGATCTGCCTTTTATAAATCCAAATTGCTCAGGATTAAATAAAGATTTAAAACTCCAGGCAATCCTATGACTGACCAGGCAGTCAAGCAGCTTTGGCAACTCAGATTGGTTACACACAGACTGATAATTGCAAATTTCATTTCTACTGCCATATTAAAAAATGGGTTTTAGAAAACTTCTCTTCCAGAGAGTGGGATAAGAACCAGTACCTAGAGATTTGTTAAAAATGAACAGTATTGGTTTCGTAAGAACACAAACACATTTCTTTAGGAAGAATGCTGGAATCCCATCTGGTCCAGAGCAGAGCTTATTCTTAGAGGAAGTAATAACCTCATAAACATCCTGCATTGACAGAGTTAAATTGCTCAGACAAATTGATTTATCAAAATCAAAAGATGGTATGTCATTGACTTGCTCATCCGAATAGACAGATGAAAAGTATTCTACAAACATATACGCAGTATCCGAGATATTCATACTAATCCTGTTATTGTATGTCATTCTAGAGGGAAGGCTAAAACCAGTTCTTCTATTTCGAATATATGACCAGAAGTAGAGATTTATTTCCACCTTATTAATATATTGTTGATAGAGCACAACTCTCTTAAGTACTCACATTGATGTCTCAAAAATACAAATTCATCATATTCCTGCTGTTGACCACTAATTTTAAACTTTTTGTGAATTTGTTTCTTTCTTATGATCAAACTGCGAAGCTCTGAAGAAAACCAACATGAAAAAGAAGAACTTTTGTACCTCTTTAGAGGAATAAACCTTTCCATTGAGGAGTAGATCACATTATAGAAAATTTATTTATTTATTTATTCATCAACGTATATAACATTTCAAGTACTTATTAATAATTAACAGTAGTCTTAAGTAAAAACTATAATACTAATAAACAATACTGTACTAAACATAATCCAAAGAGTGGGAGTAGGGCACTATCCCAAGATAGTTGCCCTAGCTGACGACTTAAATTTATTTAAAGATGTACTGAAAAAATCAAGATCTTTTGCAAATCTATTCACTGTAGAAGCTATTCTATTTATAGGACTGTTTAGTAAATAGGATGTTCTGCAAAAGGGAATGTGGAGAAGCGCCTGACCTCGTGTTGTGTAAGAAGATACATGCAAAGAGAAAAGGCACAGACATTCCGGACTTCTAACAATACCATTCAGAACCTTAAACGCAAAGCAAACATCAAAGAACTGCCTTCTACTTGATAAGGAGTTTATGCTCAGGTAGGACATGGTCTCTGAACAGGTAAGATCCAGGCCCGACTTCATAAGAGTATATCTGGCAAACCTGATAAACTTGTGCTGGATATTTTCAAGTCTCTCAATGTGAATCAGAAAATGAGGTACCAAACAATATTGGAGAATTCGAGAAGAGATCTCACCAGGCAAATATATAGTGTCTTTAATGCTGACACATTAGTAAAGTCTTTGCAAGATCTTTTGATAAAACCAAGCAGTTTATTAGCTCTATTTACAGTATTTTCGAAGTGGTGGGAGAAAGTAAGACTCAGGTCCAGAAAGACACCCAAATCCTTGACTGAGTCAAGCTCCTTCAAGGGGATACCATCAATAACATATTGACAAGGAGGGGAGACCCTTAAACGAGTAAACCTCATAAACCCACATTTCTTAACATTCAATGACATTTCATTCGACTTACACCAGGAAAACACTCTGTTTATATCTCTCTGAAGCACCAACTGATCCTGAGAGGAGGAAATCCGCCGAAAAATTTTCAAATCATCAGCGAAGAGCAAAAACTCAGACTCCAGTAGGGAGCCGAGGTGATTGATAAAGAGACTGAATAACAATGGTCCCAAATGGGAGCCCTGAGGGACCCCTGAAGTTGTCAAAAATGGGTTGGACAAAAAACCACCAATTTTAACACGCTGCTCTCTATCCATCAGATAAGACTTGATCCACAGTAAAAGAGATCCGCTGATGCCGAGATCTGAAATATGAGAGATAAGAATATTATGGTTGACCCTATCGAAGGCCTTACTAAAGTCCGTGTATATCGCATGTGTTTCATTACCGTCGGCAAAAGATTTGAAGATATAGTTGCTAAAAACAAACAAGTTTGTATCCACAGAACGACCTCTGGTGAATCCATGCTGCTGATCTCCAATTATTTCCTGAAATGTGCCAGATAGAACCACCTCTACACAGTGCTCGAACAGCTTAGGAATTGCAGAGAGGATACTAATGGGACGATAGTTAGTTATGTCACTCTTATTCCCAGATTTATAAATAGGACATACATGAGATAGCTTCCAGTTCTCTGGAAAAGTTGGCTAAGGAAAAGGGAATGGCTGCATTCTTTCAAAAGCCTGTTTGGAATTCCATCGGGACCCGCTCCCTTTCTGCTGTCCAGTTTAGCTAATGCTGTTTCAATTGTAGTAGCACTAAGGAACACCTGGTTGATATGGTTAAATTTACATGAGGTATCGACACCGTCAGAGGCATTAGAAGGGTTAGTATTCTTGTTAAATACAGATAAAAAGTGGGTGGCAAAGAGATTTGCAATAGAAATACCAGTATCGGCCCTGAGATCATGAAGGAACATCTCATCTGGAACTGTAGAATCGCTTTGATTGGACTGAAGTCTTACAAATTTCCAAAAGGTCTTGCTATCGTTCTCTATTGCATTTTCGGCTCTTTCAATGTAATGTCTGTAGCATTCACTAGATAATGAACGGCATTCTGAGCGCAGAACACTAAAACTTAAGTAATCAGTATTTGATCCTGACTGTCTGTACCTTCTATGTGCTATTTTTTTCTGAATAACTAGACTTTTTAGTTCTCTAGAAAACCATGGTGGATAATGTTTCTTGGGAGAGTGTTTTTTTATTGGCACAAACAGATTCAAACAATCATAAACAACAGAATAGAAGTTTGCAACAGTGGTATTTAAGTTATCGTTAACAATTATTGACATCCAGTTGTATGTAGAAAAGTAGTTATTTATAGACACAAAATCTGCTTGATTAAAGTTGTAAAAATAAGTTATAGGTAGTTCCAGGTAATTGGACTTACTATTGGGTAGTTGCAGCTCAAGAGCAGGATGGTAAGGATCTGACCCGACTAAACCATTACATTTAGTTGTTAAAGTGGAATGAAAAGTTGTAAAGCAAAGGTCAAGAATTGTTCCATGATCATTAATTACTGCATTGAGCTGCATTAAACCTAGAAAAGTGAATGTGTCACATAAAAGATTTTCTTTATCAGATGTAACATTATTTGGGGTTAAGCCGTAATGATCATCACTAGGTAACCATGAAATATTAGAAAGGTTAAAGTCACCAACAATAAGAACATTATTAAAGCTCTCGCAAGCTTTGGTAACAGAGGCACAATGCGCTGCATACACAGATAGATCCATGGATGGAGGAACATAAATGCAGCGAATGCAATAATCCTCGCCATCACCAAGACGCACAGAGATCCAGATTTCTTCAAGTGAATTGTCAGCAGTTGGCAAACGATGGGATTTTAGGGTGTTGCTCACTGCTAGGAGCACACCCCCGCCTCTACTTTTTGAACTGTTACTAGTGTTGCGGTCAGTTCTATACACACAGTAGTTGGAGCTAAGGAATTCACCGTCGTTGACTGTAGGATCCAGCCAAGTTTCAGTTAGGGCAAGAATGTGGTAGTCTTCTGCTTGGGCCGCACAGAGAAATCCCTTTAGTTTAGTTTTTAAGCCCCTCACGTTCTGATAAAAGAACGATACATCGTCTACTGTGGGCGCTGAGACAGTGTTGGGTCTAACTGAAAATTCGCCCCTCGGCCCTGAGTGCGCCTGGGACGAAATTCCTTGACCGCTATACCGGCTGGCCAGAGGTTCGGGTCAAGTAGTCCCTTCAGTAGGAACTCTTTTACCCCTATCCTAAAGGATACAACATCCTCATTCTTATCCAATATGGCACATTTAACATCTGAGATGTTTAGTTGCTTCTCAAGGTAATTTAGAATCTGCTGCTCAGTAGTGTCCGGATTGCATCTGCCCAAATACAACCACTGACGTCTATCAGCTGCAGATAGTGAAGAAGCTTCAGAAGAAGTCCCAATTGAAACTATGACATCAATAGATGTCTCTCCCAAAAACAATTGATTCCAGTCTATCCCAGCAAGACAATCATTAATTGCCATGTAATCTCCCTAAATTGTAATCACCTGCCAAGACAAACAAACTACTTGAATATCTACTATATACATGTTCAACGGATTCACAATGGCTTAAATAGGCTTGAAGTGGAGATGGAGATGGTATATAAATGCAACCAACAACAAAGCTTTGATTGTCAATTGTAAATGTCAAATAGATCTGATAAATATCCACAACAACAAGTGGGATACCAATTCTATGTGTACATAAACTCTTTTTGGCCGCAATCAATACACCACCTCCACGAGGCTTGGTAGTATTTGTACCCATTTGACAATCATATCTATATAAATCATAGTTTGGTACTACAATTTCAGCATCTGAATATTCAGATGTTAACCAAGTCTCTGCAATCATAACAATATCATAGCAGCAGCAACTAAGTGCCTGCTGAAAATCCTATACATGCAAACACCTGAACCAGAAGGGCCATCCCGCACTAAATTATGGTTTGATTCATTTGATTTTGATGAAAATTTATCTTGCGTTTATTATTTAACCAAAATTTTTGCAAGATAACCCCTCTAGGCCACTTATCCGGGCTTAAAAAATCATCCCTACAATCACCGTTGATGCTTATCTTAAAAGAAATAGTCTCACCCTTAACTGGCAACAATTCTACTTTAAGGTCCCTAATCTGAGGGCACCACTTTTGAATGTGCTCTTTAATAAAACCAGGGGTCACTCCCATTTTAACACGTCCCAGATAAAAATATTCCCTATTTACTAAACCTGTGAAATTTTCATCACCTCCAAAGTTCGCTTCTCCTAAAACCAGATTCCGATTACGATTTGTATTTGTACGTTTTTCGATTTTGTCCCAAAGTAAATCCCTGTTGCAGATGGTCATCCCCAACATCCATTGCTCCAGAGTTCCCAGTCCCATCTGATTCATTGTTTATGTTTACCTTGTCATTGTCTGAGTGACGTTTCTCCGCCATTGCTCTTTTAGGGAACAAAGAAGAAGAAGAAGTTTTAGCGTCTACACGCATCTACCTGTTTCACTCTACTTTGAACAGCTGATTCAAAGATATTTCTGCTGTTGGATTGTTGCTGGCGTTGTAGGGAAAGCGGAAACGGTAGCGGCGGTGTAACGTTGTCAGGAACTGCCTGGGTATTTAGGTTGTCATTTTTATTTTTATTCTGCAGCAAGAATCTTACTAGGTCCTATCAATGACATTTTTGGCCCAGTTTTCCAGCTTGTTTTGAAGGCATTCTTCTATATCCTTCCAAAGATTCATTTATACAGCATTTAGAAGTATTAATCAAACTATTTGTTAACTGTGGACACCAGAATTACTAGGCTCTCCAGAATTCTCCAAATTGCCTTCAGAAGCAAACTTATTGAATTTATCTATGCAATGCTTGCACCATATCAAGACGGTTCTAGTTTTAGCGATTGCACATCTAATCTCTTGCAATGATATTTTACTACAATCCCTACAAGAAACCTTTCTGCAATTGTCACATGCACATCCAAACAAAAGTGTTTTATTTTCCTTAAAATAACAAGCTTGGGTACAAAACCCACATTGCATCCCTTCCATAGTTGTAAAAACTTTTTAAGAAATGCATTGGCAAAGTTGTAAAAAGACGATATTATGTAATTTTATCTTAAAACAAAATTACAGCTAGTTAAATCAGCAGCTTAGTATTCACAAGCACAACACAGATTGGTAACTTCTAACATCCAGTATTTCTCTTATTTCTGGTCCAAATCACTCAATACGATTCCAAAACATGAGCTCACACCACAACACGTCCGTTTGTTTATTTAACCATTTATTGTATCTAATATTTCGAGTGTGAACCTGGTTTCTTGGTATTAACTTTTCAAAAAGATATTCAGGACTTTGACTAACATATAATTGATAAAGAAAAGTAAAAGTGAAGAATTTGAATAGGTAAGGTAGCATTAACCACCTCAACTCAAATATAGAGTCTGATCAAAGTTTCCGAGGTTAAAAATAAATCTACAGCAAGTATTCTGCACTTGTTGCAGGCAATAATGATTTATTTGGTCTAAGCAAGCATAATAAACTATAAGGCAGTAATTTAAAATGTGTTTATTGGCATAAAGCATACGCATGCGTAAATAACACCTCTGCAGAAGAGTATTAACATGTTCCTTAAACCTTAAAGAATTGTCTATTTTAAGTCCCAGAACCTTCACAGTATCAGAGAACAAAATAGTTAAATAGTTAAAAAAAATAGATTAATTATATAATCAGTATGTATTGTCTATTGTAACAGGGTTATTAGATAAGCTTGACACACTTCCAATTAATACATAGTTCTGGCATTGGCAACATTCCAACTAGTACAATAAAAGTAGTAGTACCACATATTAGTCATGTGTTTTGTTTCCTAATGAATAATGCCTTCAAACAGAAAATATTTCTCAATCATCTAAAGATTGAACTAATGATACCAATACACTAACAAGGTGATTCAGAAGCTATGAAAAATTACAGGCCCATTAGCCTTTTGCCAGGTTTTTCGAAATTATTTGATTTAGCTATGTGTAAAAGATCAAGTAGATTTCTTGAGAAGTGTCCATTATTTAATGAACACCAACATGGATACATAGAAAATAAATCAACTCAAACAGCAGTCTTTCAGTTCACTAATGCAATTTTGGGACATCTGGACAAAAATAATATTGTACTAGAGATCTTTCTTGATTTATCAAAGGCCTATGATTGCATTGATAGGGAAATTCTCTTTCAAAAATTAGAACTATATGGGGTTAGAGGCCATTCACTAAAATTGTTTCAGTCTTATTTATCTCAAAGAAAACAAAAGGTGGGATAATGAAATATGGGAAAAATATAATAATAATAAGTATTTATTTCCAATGGGCCCATCAACAATTAAACAAAAATCAATTTACAATTTTAATACAATACCCTATAAGCTACATTAAATTCAATTCATACATACTTGCTAATTGCTCTAACTTTCCAAAACAATTAGGTGACAAATATGGGGGAATGTCTACATATATTTAAAAGTTGCAATAGGTTACAATTGTTTATGTCACTCTCATCAGAGATGAGATAAAATTTTTTGCACATAATAAAATC
This sequence comes from Anthonomus grandis grandis, assembly GCF_022605725.1. Taxonomy (NCBI): domain Eukaryota; kingdom Metazoa; phylum Arthropoda; class Insecta; order Coleoptera; family Curculionidae; genus Anthonomus; species Anthonomus grandis. The sequence continues at coordinate 27,810,918 of NC_065555.1, forward strand.
ATGCAACATAATATTCCATCTAGCGGTCGCGAGCAAAAAAAAAAAGAGGCATTTATTTCCAACAGGTTTGTTACCCAATTACAGGAAAGAATTAAAAAAAAATTATCAAAATATGTATAAAAATGAAAAATCAAAATGCTTAACATTCTATGTACTTAAACAGACTACACTAGAAAAACTCTGCATCACCTATTTACTTTATACTTTCTATAATGGATCTTAAACTGCCAACAAAAATATCGAACCGTTCATGTAAATTATTATTAATATAATTCTGACACATTTATATAAATAGCGGATCTAAACAAAATATTAGACCTAGTGGGATTTACATAAAATAACCTCAAAGGCCTAGAGTTTATTCCTGGTACCTGAAAATTTAATCCAGCCGAAAGGGTGGGACAGCCAATCTTGTTATGATTAAGGTTATATAAGATTTTTATGGACGGACTCTTCTTTTTGCTAAGGGTATAATATTAAATTTATTTAAGTATACTAATAATGATTTATTAAGCTTTATTGATCTCAAGAATACATAATATTCACAGAGAAGTTCAATAATCAAAATATAAGAAATAATAGTAAATAATGCAAAGATTCACTTAAAAACTAACACTAACAATGTTTAAAAATTGTTCATACACATGTCATAAGCCACATGAAAACAGATAAAATTCAGATGAAATACAAACACAGAACATGAAATTCTTAGTTAATTAAAAAAAAAACCTATCTTCTGTCAATGAGTAAAATTTATCTTTACTATATACAAGCATCTGTTATTATAGATTTTAAATGTCTTAAATTTACCAAGTGGCAGCAATCTTATCTCTACAGGTAATGCATTAAATAATTTAATTTCTTCCATGCTGTATCTTGCCAGTCTAGTAAATGGCAAGATCAAGTTATTTTGATTTATAGTATTATGGAGATGAACATCTGATAACATATTATAACTAGAAATATTTTTTCTAACATAAGTGAGTTTAAGGTATATGATTAGGCCATATAAGGTCATTATTTGCAGTGATTTAAAGAAAGGTCGACAAGATTCATTTTGTTCCAAGTTCACAATGCATCTTATGGCAGATTTTTGGACTTTAAATTTTTTTTCAAGATGTATAGTGGCTGCAGAACTCCACACTAAAACGCCATAACATAATATAGAATTAAATAGGGAATAGTAAGTGATTACTGGAGCTGCCTCATTAAAACTGTATTTTTAATTCATCTTATGGGATAAATGGACTTATTGAGTTGGTTGTAAAGAGCATTCATATGAGCAACATACAAAAGATTAATATCCAGAGTAACATTTAAGAATTTTAACCTTTAGTTTTCCTTAGTGTTACTAGAAGTTTGTGTTTCAAAAAGCACAGATTTAACAGACATGTAGAGTTAGCTGATTTTAAGCAAACCACAACCTAGTCCAATCCAATATTGTCCTATAATTGACTATACAAACCTCTTGCTGGAGACATTATTCTCTCTAAACCAGAGATATTTCATAAACTTGTGCTGAATTTGCTCAATATCATTAGTCAGGTCGTTATAAATTGGGTACCAAATTAGAGATCCATATTCTAATTTTGAGCATATGTAAAAAAACAAAAATAATTGTCTTAGAGTATTAATATTTTCAAAATGTCAACAGTTTTTAGAAATAAAACTCAACAATTTGGTAGAATCAGAAACTATTTTGGCTACATGCTTGGTAAAACTTAATTTCACATCATAAGTAATTCCCAGATCGATTGCTTCATCCACTTTGGTTAACAGAACATAATTTGCTGTATAATTAAGATTAATCGGCAACAGTTTTCTAGGAAGTGAGAGAATAGAGCATTTTTTTAAATCAAATCAACTAAAGCTTTATTTGTCTAAAACACCAAGGTGTTGTTAACAAACCTCTGGTAAAAAAATACAAGTATATTTTTCTTTTTGAAAACAATCAACAAACTGAGACAATCAATCATTAATCGTAAAACATATTAATGTAACAACAAAATAAAAAAAAATTAATATACACAAATATACCAGTAAGAAATTAATTATCTAAAATATGTCCATTATTATTGCTTAAACAGTACTTACATCACAATCTCAGTTACAAACTCAAACAATAGACAGCACATAGTGTATGTTAAAACAACTAACTCCAAAAATTCCTCTAAGCTATAAAATGCCTTATAAAGCAGGATTGGATATTAACATTTCAGTATAGTGTATTGACATTGCATCAACTCTCAACTTTATAACATTAAATAACAAACAGCAAGTGTCAACTTCTTACTAAGAAAAATAATGCTATACACAACAACAGGCATTGGTAGAATTATGTATGGTGTCTTGGGATGGAGTCAAGCACTGGCATTCCATATTCATACAACAAAAAAAAGCTATAAGAATCCTAACAATTTCACCAATCAATCCATATTCATTATACAAGAAACAAAAATCAAGCTGTGATTCCCCAACATAGACTAACTCAAAAAAATTTTAAAATATTATCCCTCAATCTTTTTAATTGCCTGCCAGATGAAATTAAAAGTCTGCCCTTTAATAAATTTAAATTCACAATAAAAAAAAATCTTGCTTCACATAAGTCCATAATTATAACATACAGGAATTCTTGGGGTTTGACTGGGGTACATGACCTGAAAACTAATGCCTAGCCTTGTGGAGCTACTACTAATTATATTTATTCCTGTTTTGTACTATTTATTTGTGTGTTAGTATATTGGCTGTTTTATACAAGAACAAATGTTAAAAAATACACAATTTATCAATAGTTACAATATTTTATCCCTATTTTACTAAATAAAATCTTTTATAACTGATTTATTACTTCTTAGCTTTTTATTACTGGTATTAGATGTTTGATAACTATCTTATTAACAAACTAAGTTGTTTTTCTCCCATTAGTTTGACGATGCTTAAGCTTAGATTGCATTGTAGGTCTACAGTACAATTGTAGTTGTATTTTTTGCAAATAAGGATTCATTCATTTATATCATCTGGAAACAGTAAACTCTAACAAGACAGTAATTTGATGAGATCGTTTATAAATAATAAAAAAAAAGTGGGTGCAAGTTAGATATTTGCAAAACTTAAAGCATTCATATTCCACAAATTTTTATGACCTTGTAAATAAGATTTATTTATTTCTGCCAAAAAGTACAAACTCTTACACAAGTCAAAATACAAAAAAAAAGTATTTCAATAATAAAACCCATCCAGTAACTATATAATAGGATAAGATAATTCACAAATAAAGAAAAAATACAAGGATCAAGTGTTAAGCACTAAGTAAAACTAACAAATACTAACCAACTTTAACAGAAATACAATATAAGCATGAAAAACACAATACTCCTAAAAAGCCATAGTGGAGTGAAGACATTCCTTAAATGAGTAAAAAGGGTTAGTAATTAAGAAATCTTTATTTTTCAATATACAAAGTGGCAGAACCCTTACAGATGCTGGCAGGGCATAAAAAAATTTCACTCGGTAGTAGGAAACCCCAGTCATTATTTCTGGTAAAGTGCCAGTGCTTATCAGCATATGTCGCATACTCAGTCACTTTTTCTGTAACATATAACAGGCACAATAGAATAAATGCACAGGTTAGAGTGAGAATTTTCAATTTCATGAAGTGGGATCTTTGTAATGCAAATATCTTAGACATATGCACCCGAGAGTCCCCAACTGTTAAAACAGTGTGTCATCATAGAATAAAAATAGCTGAAATAAGCAATCCTGAGTGTGCCCATTGAAACAGAGCCTGACAAATTACCTGACCTAGCATAACAATAAGTGACTCAGCCAGGTTAAACCGCCATCAAGAGTGACATGGAAATTTACTGTTACATTTGGGAGGAGCAGGAAAAGAACCAAGATTTCCAAGAGAAAAAATAATTTGCTGGGTTTTAGTTTTGTTCCAACATGATCTGTTTGAAACAGCACAGTCTTTCAAGTTAGCACATGACTCTTGAGATATGCGAGTAATATTTGGTTCATCAGCATTTAAAGAAGTTGAAAGTGTCATCTGCATAGAAATAAAATACAGAGCCAGTATGGCAAATAGGCAAATTATTGACATAAACCAAGAATAAAATAAGTCCTAGAATAAAGTTTTGTGGAACTCCATGTTTCAGTGGTAAATTCTGCTAAACTCACACCCCCCAAACAATACATACTGACCTCCATTCAAATAGCACCAAAGTAAATGCAGATTAATACTTCTTAGGCAATGGATGTAAATTAAAGCAGCCAAATAGTTGGCAGTGGCAGAAATTCCTTACAGCATGTATACCACCAAGTACATAGGCTAAGTACTTAGCAAACCTGTGCTGGACAGACTCAAAATCAATATGGCACTGGCAAATTGGATTTCACATGATGCTGCCGTATTCCAATTTTGACCTGACAATGCAGCTAAAAAGCAGTTTAGACATAGACTCTGACAGTTTCTAATTATAGATAAAAGATATTATATAAAGCTTTCCATAAAAACAACATTGACCTAAGTCGATTATTTGACTGCAATTATGCTAATCATTTTGCTGATTTGGCTTGTATATTATATGGTCACATAAAAAAAATGTGTGGGAACTGCATCTGAGGGTGTAACTGGTTCTGACTCTTTTTTAATTCAACTGCAATATCAGAATTAAAGCATTGTAGTGCATTTTTATTAAATATTCAATCCCTTCGGAATAAGGTGGATGAGCTTCAAATTCTGTTGATAAGTTTGGTGATGCCTTTTTGAGTGTTTGGTGTGTTTTTGTAAATGGTTTAATATGTACTTTATTTGTATATACTGCCTGCCCTCTGGGGATATCAGTGTATTTCTTGACAATATATTCAATATAGTTCAATATATTCAACTTCAATATAAAATATTACAATTCTAAGAATATAAAGCACCTAGATACCAGAGTATCTGTATGTGCTATGGTAGAAACAATTCAAAAATTCTAATATATCAATGTTGTTACCCTTAGCAGACTAGCCGTTATATAAATTAGTTCACAATATTTAACATTTTAAATAAGTTTACCCAAAACTACATAACAAAAATCAAAAACCAGACAATAAAAATGAGAAAAAAAAAAAAAAAGATTCATATAATATATACACATATACATTTTACCTACAAAGGTATTATGTAGTATTTTACAGAATTTTCTAGTCTTTGGTACCTAAAACCTATAATATTTGAAACAAAATTAATAATGTCCATACTGAGATTTTTTTCTTTTTCCCTTATGTATTTATGTTGTGATTGCTATCGAGTAAGAAAATAAAAAGTTTGGTGAAAAGCAGAATATTGATACAAGCACTTATGATCAATCAACAAAATTTTCTTTTGTTTCCTAATATATAACTTAGGGCATGCTCATTAAACTTTTTGAAGTATTTCTGTTGTTTGACATTTTCTGGAAGAAGGTTATAAAATTTTGGAGCTAAAAATACTGCCGAATGTTGACCAAAATCTCGAATCATATAAGGTAGTACAATTTGCTGGTGTTTATTAGCTCGGGTTTGGTGTCTATGGTTTATTATACTTTGTTTACCATAGAATTTATGAACATAAGAGCAACAGGTTGTTATAAAAAGAGTTTTCAAATCTTGTATTTCAGAATTATATAATTGCTTTGTTGAAAATAACCTAGGTCTCTTTAACATTATCTTTACTATTGAGTTTTGTATTGTTTTAAGATTTTTTAGACTGTTTTCATATGCCCCACCCCAAATCAATATCCCATACCTTATTAGGGGTTCCACGAGAGCTTTATAGATCAACACAATGAGTTTTCTGCACAAAATTTCCCTTAATAAATAAAATTTATGTAAGAGTGCCTTTATCTTTTTTGTTAAATAATCAATGTGTATATCCCATTTTAGATGTTTGTCTATATGGACTCCCAAATATTTTATAGAGTTTACCTGTGCAATTGGTTCATTAATATTGTTTACAATAATATTTTGAAAGTTTGGTCTATTTGAACTGTTTATGGAAAATGCTATATATTTAGATTTTTTTGGATTTAGTGACAATTTAAAGGTGTCGAAAAAATTTTTGATTAATGATAGACCTTCTTGAAACTTAACTTTTGCCTCTTGCCATGTGTCTCCAATAAATATAATTCCTGTATCATCTGCATAGGATATTACTTTGCCAGGAGTTTTTATATCATTCACTGCATTTATATAAACATTGAAAAGTAGGGGTCCTAGTACAGTGCCCTGCGGTATTCCAATTTTAATGATATCAGGTTAGATTGTCTTCTGTCCCAGCTCCCTATTCACTCCCGTGTTATATTAACTGGAGATATTAATATTATTTATTCAGAGGTTTCCTTACCTCAAAGAATTTCCCTTGATGGAATCTTCAAATCTGGTCGCACCCAGGAGGTGATTGCATCTGGATTTTTGTTCAGGGATAGCATACCTTAAATGTGGTGTACCTCAAGGGTCAGTGGTAGTCCTATTTTATTTCTATTAGACGTTAATGACTTAAGCTCTCTACCACATAGACTAGTGGTTCAGTTTGCCGATGATACTACATCGCCGATGTTCTGTGCTATAACAAAGATCAAAAAGTAGTTATATCTCTCGATTTAAGGTCCTCGATTTAAGGATAGTACTAGAATTAAGATTAAGTTAAAAAGAAAAAAAAATTGATGAGAGTTTAAGGTTTGACAACCATGTTTTGGGCCTTGCTGCTAAACTTTCTTCTGGTTGTTTTGCAGTCAGGGTTGCCAGGCATGAGTTGGGGAGGTTGTTTGCTCGTTCAGTTTATTTCGCCTTAATAGACTCTCATATCCACTATAGGTTGCCATTTTGGGGTTTGTGATCCAAGGGACCTTCATTTTTACTATTCAGAAAAAAACATTAAGGTATCAGTTACTTGAAATTTCATCACTAGTTGACATTCATTTATGTACACTATTGTTGCAGATTAAAATTCATTTATTGCTGTTATACAAGAAATTTTAACAAGTCAATAAAATACATAGGTTTGCATACAAAAAATAGTTTAAAAATTGAGTATTGTTATTACCATCCTATTTCTTACTGTGCTCCCCTTTTATTTATATTATACTTCAGTGACTTTCTTGAATTGTTGAATGATTCAACAAGATTTTCAAAATCAGTATCAGGAAAATGACATTAAATAATAATTATATATATTTTTTTTTCAGTGAGTATGTCAAAAATTGGTCTGGCATCCATCCTTATAATACTGAGAAGAAAACAGATTTTATCAAAAGGGGCATGGGTGAGTATACTTTTTTTAAAATTTATTCCTAAGAAATAATAAAGAAAAGTGGCCATTATAATTTTTTTTTTTAATTTCTAGTGGGGTATCGGGCAAAGCTTGCACACATGGCAAAATTCCCTAAGGACATAGGGACTGCAGAAGAGAGGACAGGTGGCAACCCAAATATTCTTAGTGAACCAGAGTTTTTGCCTCCTAAGAAAATAAACCTTGATGAAATTTTTGGTACTCCTAGCCCTAAGAAAATTAAAAGTATGGAACCCAGAAACTTACTTGCCCAAATATAAAAATGTATATTCTTTATTTTTAGAACCAAATGCAAATGAACCATTGGTGACCCACAGAAGATTCTTAGGAAATGATGATTACAAAGCTATGATCTGGATACAATATCCTGGCAAAGACAGGAAGCCAGATAGTGAGGATGAAGAAATAAAAGAGCTTAATAAAGACACTCGGCAAGACTTATGTTGTGATATCTGTAATTTCCACACTAAAAATACAAAAGCTTTGGTTTACCATAGTGACATTCACTTGAATGGTAATTATTTCTAATCATTTTGAAGCTATTATTGCTCTTCATTTTGCCTTTCCTTAGTTTGGCTACACTACAAACTGATGGCTTTTTTTAAAACATTAAAACTTCTTTTAGGAGCTACAGGTAATTCCTCAAAAAGAAAATCGAAAAAGCCTAAAGATCATGACTTGGATGATGTGGATGCTGTCAGGAAATCTGTGAAGTCTACTAAACCCAAACAACCAAAGAAAAAGAATGTCACCGTTAATATGAAGCCCGTAGATGGTTTTGAGGACTTGTTGCAAGATTGGGAAGAAAGTGATGAAGAAGGTGCTAATGAGGCTGGCACAAAGAACAAGAGTGGTAGTGAAACTGAACCTACTATCAGCATAGAGAATGGAGGTAAGACCAATTAATAAATAATGCAAGTTCCAGTTTACTTTACGAAATACAAAGTGTCAGTTTAGCTTTCAGAAAAGCATCATTAGACCTAAGAAAGTTAAAACATAATGTCATAAAACAAATGATCTTGATTTTAATAAGAATTTCCTGTCCTGTACCGGGTGGCGTATTTACCAACCCTAACCCGTTACAGTGCTAACCGATTCCGACTATGGCCGACAGCGAAATTTACAAACCATATCCCGATGCAGTTCTCTGGTACCTGTACAAAGTTAGGATTCGTAAATTTTCAGTTTCATCCTAACCTAACATTTTTAAACTTAATTTTTATCTGTCTAAGCTTATTTTTTATCTGATTTTAAAATAATTTGCACTTTTGCATTGCTACTTTTTCCATGCTACATGGTGGTGTTTTTAGTTTTTTAAAAAGATGTTTCATCTTTTGCCGTCCATCATCAACTTTTGGTTTTTCTTATGCCATATTAGATTCTTGCATTTTTAGAAAGTCCTTTTTAATACATTTTCATCGATGTATCGCACGTGCATATCAGATGTGTAGTTTTTTTCCTCTTGCTCTTATGGGGTTCTTATGGGAAGTACCCAAACCGCTTTTCCGAAATGCAAGTGAAATACATCAATAAAAAGCTACTTTTACTCTAAAAGTACCTTTTAAAAATTTAAAAATCCAATATGGCGCCCATAAGAAAAAACAAAGTTAATGGTGGTCGGCAAAAGACGAAACGTTTTATTGAAAACCACCATGTAGCACGGAAAAAGTGGCAATGCAAATGTGCAAATTATTTTAAAATCAGATAAAAAATAAGCTTAGAAAGAAATTAAATCGAATTTTTAAAATGTCGTTTTTTTTCTCGATATTTGCAAACGTATCAGAAATTTATTAAATTTTTAAACGGAATTTTAAGAAGCATCAAATTATGCAACTTTGCCATAATTTAATCGACCCTGTATCTATTACCGTTTTCGAGATCCCAATGATGAGGGTCGAATTTGGACCACCCTGTACATTCCATGTAATTTTGTTGATTATGTTAAAAATCCAAGTATTTTGTATTTCGACTGTTTAAAAGTTTACGCACAATACAAGTGTGTAATTAAAATATAAAATAATTTGTTTCACTTTTATTTTTATTACTAGATAGAGCTCATAGACCACCGACCTAGTTTTTTAGCCTTACAAACATTTTTACACTTTACTATACTTCAAACAGATTCCGCCACCATGTAGCAAGGAAAAAGTGAAAATGTAAAAGTGTAAATCAGAAAAAAGAAAAGAACATTTTTAAAATTTCGAATTTTCACGATTATTTTCGGAACCAATCGGGAGTTTTTAATTTTTTCAAAGGCATATTTTTGAGCTCAGAAATGCGCAACTTTGCCCAAATTTAACCATCTTCGTATCTTCTATGGTTACCGAGAACCCATTAGTGAGGGACGAATTTAAAATACCCTATATATTGTCTCTCAGTCAGCAGTCAATGTGATTTTGCCTTTAATTTGTTTTGTTCCTAAACGTTCTTAAATTAGTGTTGCGAAAGCGGCCATTATAATATTAGATTGGAAATTCAAGGCAGTTGACTAATCTCCTGATCCTAACTCCCTGCAGTACGAGTGAACTGTGTCGGTATATGGTTTGTAAATTTTTCGTTCGGCCATAATCGGAATCGGTTAGCACCGTAGCGGGTTAGGGTTGGTAAATACGCTACCGGGTGACCCAACAAGACGGTCATATCTCGAGAAATATATTTAAGTTCTAAAAATGACCACTATAGGATCTAAATGTTAATTATTGTTAATTAAACGTTCATTTATAGGAAAGTCATAAAATCTGTCAAATATAATTAGTATCAACAGAGTATTTTAAATTGAAAAAATAGATCAAAGGAGTCCTGGAGAATAGTCAACAAATTAAGAGGCAAAACCAACTCATCATCTCAGACTTCAATAAGCTTCAATAAGTCAGATAAATGAGCTGTACTGCAATATTGGACATAACATGAATTATGATGCTTGCACTGATCATGTGGATTTTCGAGATTACTTGTTTCAGATGCTTTCTTTTTTGCTCTGGTTCCATCATTAGAAATTCCGTAATGATTTGGACAAATTAAAAATAAAAATTCTTCTGGGCATAATGATATCTCATTGAGAGTGCTGTTAGCTCTCCCAGACACAGCTTTGGAGGTTTTGACCGAAGCTATTAATTTTGTCATTTTTAATAGGTACCTTCCCTTTTTGTTTAAAAAAAGCCTGTGTTATCCCTTTATACAAAGGTGGAGATGCAAATAATCCTTCAAGCTTTCGACCAATATCTCTTCTACCAACTTTGTCAAAAATTGTGGAAAGGCTTATTAAAAATAGGGTCGTTTCATTTTTAAATATGTACAACCTTATAAGTGTACAGCAGTTCGGCTTTCAGGCATCCCTAAGCACGACTGATGTTATTTTCAATTTTTTGGAAAAGTTATATCTTGGACTAAACAATGGTGATTGTGCTGCCGCAGTTTTCTGTGACTTGTCTAAAGCCTTTTACTGAGTCAGCCACGGTATACTGTTGAGTAAATTGGAGGCTTATGGATTTAGGGGAATGGTCTTGGAGTGGTTCTACTTATATTTGATGGGAAGAGTGCAGACTGTTAACTTTCAGGGTCAAAGCTCAAGGATCAGTTTTGGGACCTCTCTTATTCTTAATCTATGTTAATGATTTGCCTCATATTTCAATAAATGGCGAGTTTTACCATCTTTGCAGACGATACCACCATTCTGTGGAAAAATAAGAATCGTGAGCAGCTTGAGGCAAATATTCGGACGGATTTATGTAAGGTAAAAAGATGGGGTGATGCTAATAAGCTGTTCTGTAATATTTCTAAAACAAATATTTTAAAATTCAAATGTGTATTTAATCATGTCTTTTTAAGTAATAATATAGTATTGTGTGCTAATGTGAGCAAATTTCTTGGGTTGTATATTGATTCTGGGTTAAAATTTGAACATCATATAAGCACATTATGTAATAAAATTTTTTCTGACTCTTCGTGTCATTGTGAATAATTAAAACAGCTCAGTGGCTAGAGCTTCATATTTTTCTTTAATTGAATCCCATCTTCGTATGGTATTCGTTTTTGGGGATCATGTCCTCAGTATGTCTTTAATAAGGTAGGGGGAGTATCAGCCACTTAAGAAAAAATAATTTCTATTAATAATATATTAGGTATTGGGTCCTAATTTTTTCAAAAAAATATTAGTTTTGGGAATAGGAAAATAATGCATAAGTAGCAAAACATGTTTTAAAAAAGTTTAAGTTTTATTGAAAAAAATAGTGTTACCATATCTGGTCGATATTAACCATATGCGTTGGGTAATATCGACTGTGCAATATAAAACGAGAAAAACAGTATAAACGCCTTTGTTTGCTTATAACGTTTAATAGGTATAAAATAATAATTAATTCTGGAAAACAAATTACCTTATAAACTAAATAATCTTAAATATAATATACTCAAATAAACACTGAAAAATTACTACTTTAGGGTTGGCAAAAATGACATATATACACCTGTGTGATTTCCACCCCGGCACATTCAGGGTGCCAAGATTTTCCACAAGGACAGGTCACCCACCATTCCTTATCTTTTCCAAATTCCGTACATATGAAAGAAAGAAAGAAAGAAAATGTGCTATATTACGTAAGACAAAACAAAATCTTGTGTACAAGCATCCTAAAAAATTCCAAATTCACTTTAAATTTCAAATTTCAAACAAACATAACATCTAAAACATTTTACCATAAAATTTACACACATTACCAAAGTTAATTATAACAAAATATCAAAGCACAGGTCAAAAGGTATCATTAAAAAAATCGTCAAGGTTATAATATGCCCTGGATAATAAAAGTTATTTTAATTTCTTTTTGAATTTCTTAACTTCTAAAATTTGTCTGATACATAGAGGAACATGGTTGTAAATTTTTTTGCTAAGGTATATAAGTGAGTTCTTGGTGAGGGAGGATGTAGGGATTGGTAAGGGAAAATCGTTAACCTGGCGAGTCATATGACCAGTGTTAGAAGGAGGTTTAGGACATTTATGAATAAGAGTGGCTGTTTCTAAGATAAAAAGAGAAAAAAGAGTTTTTGAGAAAAAAGGGATTTTTTGAGATATAAAGAGAGGTTTACATGAATCTCTTAACCCAGTGGAACATAGGTATCTAACTGCCTTTTTTTGAATCACAAAAATTATGTTTAATAATCCCTTGTTGCTTAAACCCCAAAAAGGCAAGCCATAATGAAGATGGGACTCAATAAGAGAAAAGTACACTGAACGTGCAACTACCCCTCCCAGCTCATGCCTCGCCATTCTTACTGCAAAGCATCCAGAAGATAATTTTGATGCAAGATTTAGGATATGATCTTCGAAGCGAAGGCGACCATCTATGGTAATACCAAGGAACTTACAGCTTTCTTTGTTTTGCAAGGGGGAGTTTTCACTAAACATAAGGCCCTGAACGTCACACTTAAATCCCATAATACAGGTTTTGCCCACATTAAATACAAGCCTGTTTGCAGCACACCACTCCGATAAAATCTTAAGATCCTTAAAAACCTGGGCTCTAATATTATCAGAATCTCTATGATTCCATAAAATGGTGGTATCATCAGCAAACTGAACCACTTTGCCCTGCAGTTTTAATGAACCCAAATCATTTACATAGAGCAAAAATAATAGTGGTCCTAACACTGAACCCTGAGGTACTTTAGTTTTAAGGGATCTGGAATCGGATAAACATCCAGATACTGTAACTCTTTGGGTACGATTAGACAGATAGGATTCCAGCCATTGCAATGCCACACCTCTAAAGCCATAATTATTGAGCTTAGACAGCTGTATTCCATGATCTACACAATCAAATGCCTTGGATAAATCGCAAAATACTGCCGCCGCGGACTCTCCAGAATTTAAGGACACATAGACACTCTCCAAAAAGCCGAAAACAGCGTCATGAGTCCCTTTTCCCGTTTGAAATCCAAACTGATTTGCAGATAAAATGCAATGATGTTGCAAAAAAGAAAAAATTCTGATTTTTGCACGTTTTTCAACTATCTTGGAGAGGGTAGATAATATAGAAATTGGACGGAAATTACAAGGCTCACTTAAATCTCCACCCTTATAAAGAGGGATAACCACTGCCTCCTTCAAACATGCTGGAAAGATGCCATTATGAAAGGAATTGTTTATGGCAGAAGCTAAGGCATTCAATGCTGAGTCAGACAAAAGGAGTAGTAATTTTGATGATATCCCATCACCTCCAGCTGATTTATGGTTTTTTAAGTTTTTAATTGCATCTCTAACGTCAGTAAGGCTAACAGGATAAAAGAAAAAAGAATTTTGAACTGACACTTGTTGAATATAATGCAAAGGATCAATATTAGTATTCATATCCTTGAGCAATAAATGAGGAATATTACAGTAATAATCATTTAAACTATTTGGTCTTACTTCTGGTTCTGAAACTTTCTTGTGAGCATTCTCTCTGCATATTTGGGGACATATTCAAGCGGTCACTATAATATTTAACCTTTGCTGCTTTTATCGTCTTGTATAGACTACGATATTTTTGATAATAAAGAATAATGTTTGCATTAGGTGTAAACTTGCACAACTTGCACAAAACGGAGGTTTTTAGCTGAAGTTCTGAGGCCTGCTGTGACCCATGGTTTTCTATTTTTCACTTTAAGCCTCCTTTTAGGAAAACACTGATTGATCTTGTCTCATAGCACATGAAATAACAAAGTAAACGGGTCAGGAGCCATTTCAACTGCATTCCAATTAACCAAAGCTGTAGTAGAAGAAAAAGCATTAAAATTTGCTCTGCTAAAAATTCTTCCTATAGAATGAGATGAAGGAAATACAGTGTTGCATGGAATCCTAGCGAGAATGGCTTCATGGTCAGAAATACCAGATGGGAGTACTCTACATGACACATCATTTAAATTTGTACACAAATAATCAATAGTAGTTGCAGATGAGGATGTTATACGTGTGGGTGAAAGAACATGCATCTTCAAGTCATAAGATTCCAATATACTTAAAAGGGATGTTTGATATGATGGCAAGCTTACATCAGTGAAGTTAATATTAAAGTCACCAGCCAATATAACTATGGAGTGTAGAGACAATTGAGATAATAGAGAATCAAGTTTGTCCAGGAACATACCAATATCTCCTGTGGGTGGTCTATAAACACAAAGAACATATAAATTAAATCGCTTTACAAACAAAGGGAGAATTCAAAAACCTTCTCCAACAGAAAGCTATCATACTTATTAATTTTACAGAAAAAAGCTTCAATTGTTTGTTTAACTAAAATAGCTGTTACTCCATGTATGGAGTGTTGCCGACAAAAAATTGATATAGGAATATAATCAGATATTAAGAAACATTCGTTAGGCTTTAACCAGTGCTCAGTTAGTAATACAATATCAGAAAAATCACATGAATCAAGTAAAAGATGAAGCTCGTCCATTTTATTTCTTAGAGACTGTATATTTAAAATAAAACTACTGAAACTTTTCGCATGCATGTATTTATCTATAAAAAAGAATCCCTATCACAGTCAGTATCTAGAAGTCCAGGTTGATTACTTGGTTTTATTGTGGACACATTTTTTGATGAAATGCTACTTTTGAAATGTTTTAAAATATGGGTATACAGTAATGATGCCAAATCTGATCCAAAGTTGCTGGCATGATTAGACTCTAAAATTTTATTTAGATTAATATTATTTGCATGAAATATTCTATAGAGAGCCTTATTGCTATTATAAATTACATTATGGTTTGGATACATGTAAGGGCTCGTCATCACTAAACTATTGCTGTGTAAATGTATAAATTTTTTTAAAATATTGAATGGTGAGCAAATACCATTTAACATTAAAATCAAAATATCATTTTCTGTAAATTCCTTAACCATAGATGATGCAATATAAATCAGTTCATTGTTTGTACTTCCTGGCTTCAGAAAACACTGGACTTTGTAGCTAGCTTCAAACTTCAGACGCAATTTCTTCAGGAACACTCTACTACAATTTCCACCCACAAAAAGAAGCTTAGGTCGATTATCAACGGGTGAATTTGGCCTACATGGTAACTGTGTTGGAGAATTTATATTAACAAATTTAGATAAGTTTTGCTGTTCCTTTAATGCACAAATATCGGAATAGCAAGTATCTTTTTCAACTTCCAACACCTTTATAGACTGGATCATATTCTTATTCATCTTAGTTAAATCATTAACTTCCATTTGTAACATATTTATTTGCGTCTTATTGGTTGCAGATTCATTTTCTAATGTTTTTATTGTTACAATTAAATTTTTATTTAAGATATTTAACTCAATGATTTCTATATTGAAATTTATTTTTTCCTCTTCACATACTTTTAATTTTAAATTTGTTAATTCAATTTTAAGTTCATCATTAAGTTTGTGTAGATTATCTAGGGAGGAGGAAAACTTCTTTTCGGCCTCTGACTCTTCATCTTCAAACACCAAATTGTTTCTTCTCATTCTTTCCGTATGCTTATCCTCTTCTTTTAGTTCAATCAACAATTCATGAATCTTCTGCTCGTAAGACTTCTTTTCATTCTCGTTTTCATTAAAATTTATTTGACATTTTTCTGAGCATAAAATTTTGTAGCCTCCCATTTTTATGGCATCAGAATTTCTATCCAAACAACTTGGGTGGAATATAGACATACAAAAGATGCAGCAATAATTTGAAAACTCCTTCTTTTGACAGCATTTGAAATTACGATTCATTTTAATAAATTAAGGAATATATAAATACAGTTAGACAGGAATTGCTAGCCAAACAGGAACTTGAGCCTGAGCGTCACCAGGAACACGCGTAAAACAAACACACTAGCACGTCCTAAGGTTGAAGTTCTATGGTTTCAAGTTAAGGTCAATGCCAGCAAAACAAGTCTAGTTAGTTAAAACAGGAAATATTTATAAAACAAAAAAATATTGACCTTTTAATTAGGAACACTTGTACGGAAATATAGCACGTCGATGTGGTTGTAAAAAAATCAAAACAAAACAAATAAAATTGAGTACCGGTGTAGCCTCCTACGAACTTAACCCTGGAATACTATCGTTAATTCATGGGCTGCTAATACTATTGCTACGTAAAATTTACGTATATATTAAAATACTTGAAACATTAAACTCTTAAAAGGATTACCTAGCAGAAAATAAAAGACTTGAAAAAATACTGTTTTTATAAATATATATTGAACATAAAATTTATAAACGTGGATAAAAAAGGTAGAAAAAAACTAAAAACATTACTGACATATTTTAATTTAAAGCTCCTCACAAATCGGTTTTTTGCATTTGGGACAGTAGATAACTGTCATAGGTCTCTTAGCTGAAGGACAACTTAAACAATTTTTTCTCTTTGGTTATCCTCTGTAATAGGTTCTATATATTTTTCTTGTTCAGTCATATATAAGTTTGTCTACATAATGGTTTTTCCCCCTTGCCAAATAATATTCTGAAAATATATTACATACGAGTTAATACATGCCATGTTAATCATGTTATAAAAACAAAAACTCAAAGGTCATCGTCTAGTTTTACGGTTAGTATAACATATTTTGGCACTTTAGTTGAGTTGTAAGTTTCTATAATATATGGCTTTTTTAAATCAGGTTTAATTTTTCCAATAGTGGTGTGCATTCTGGAAATAAGATTTACTGTTTTATTTTGCTTTGCTTTATATGAAACTAAAGTACTTTTGTGACTATATACAAAAATTGTAGTTCCAACTTCCAAAAAAAATCATCTAATGGTTTACCATATGTATTTATTGATTTACCCAGATATGGTGAGGCGTTGATTAAATATTTCGTCGCCTCATCACAAAGCATTACAATTTTTAGACCATACTTTGACAGTTTATTTGAAATGTACATCCTGAAAGGACATTTTCCTCTAAACCCTACTAATTGTACGTGCCTCGTTTGTAACTTCTTTTACGCAGTCAGAAATTCAAAGCGTCCCTTGCTTGAAAAAGTTTTATTAAAGCAAACTTTTGTTGATAAGTGGTTGTCTTTTAAAGCAGCAGAAAGTATGTATGGACTCAAAAGCGATTTAAGTTCCACCAGATTTGTTTCAGATACAGTTTGTGATGCCACTTTATAATTTTTATTTTGTCTTATAATTTCCTGATTTGTGTAAAATAAGACTTTGTTTAAAAGTGTATCAAGGAAAAATCACTAAAAGTGTGTAACTGGTTGTAGCAATTCCTTAGCCTCTTGTGTTAAATCTGGTCTCACATGATCAATATTTATGGATGGTATTTTTCCTCTCTTTTTATTTTTGCCTAGTAAATTTTTAACCTGTGGAATAACTATGCAGTCTAGAGTGACTAACTTCATCAGGCGTTACTAGCTTATCCTAAAATAGGCATTACAATATATGTGTATATATATTAAAAACTAAAAAAACAAACTTACCGAAGTACTTGGGGTAGACAACCTAGCTTGAACAATATTAGAGTTTTGACGTCTTTTAGAAATTTGAAAAGTACCTGGCTAACAAAAGGTGTTTTTTAAGTGATTCTCAAACGTTTCCTCAATGTCGTTCTTACCAGGAGCAAAATTAGGATCGGCTACGCTATCGTCAGAATCACTACTTAACCACTTACATCTGTTAGACTTTTTTGAGATATTTTTTGGTAATCTAATACTGCTTATCACTATTACCACGTCAAAATTACGCCCTAAATAAAATACGGTTAATACTATTACTACATAAAAAATACGTGTAAGCTTTTAGAAATTCGGCTTCAACCAATACTATAAATACACAGATCGAACTAGTTCAGGCGTGTCATACTTCTAATAGACCGCTCAAAGCACTACTGAGCGCTAACGTGGGAGAAGGTAATAAAATTGTAGTGACACGCTAAATAGTGCTGTCCGCACGTGAATATTACGTACAATAGCATTCCAGGGTTAAACACGACCGTCACGTATGACTGCTAAACTGATACTGATATTATTATTATTATTATTAATTTTTATTTGAAAACTCAAGATGGCAGTTACGCCCTCTGGTGGTCATTTTTAGAACTTATTTACCACTATTTTCCAGCGATTCTTCATGACCGACTTACCCATATTTTTTTTTTACTCTAAATTGTCCTGACATACGACAAACGGTTTCGCACATATGACCGAGGAACAGTTTTATTAAGTCACTCGGTACAATGGATTTTACTTAGAAATTAATAAATAATATTTGTATGTAACATTTTTGAATTTCAGATACGTCAAGTACAACTCCAAAATCACCTGATGCCGATACCACGAAAACCCCTTCAGTATCAAAGTCTCCAGAAGGGAAAATTACTCAGGATGATATTAAAAATTGTTTTGATTTTGACGAGGAAGAAGAAGATGAGAATTTTTCGTACAAACAACAGCTGGCTGGAAATAGAAAAATTCCCAGAGTGATTCCAGAGAAACCAAGAGCCAGTATTACGGAATTGTTAGAAAAGGAAAAATTAGACATTGATAAAGAGATAGGGAAGCAAGGTAAAAGTTTTTTTGGTAATAATAAGTTTTAATTACAAGTTGGTAATATTTCAGACGAAAAAAATGATAAGGACTCGGCCAAATCTACTGAAGAAGTTATAGAAGAAGAAGTAATACTGGACGACGGCAAATTAATAGATGATTCTTTAAATAACACATTTAAAGAACTTATGGAAGAAACTGAGGTTCCCCTACTAGAAGAAATTACACATACTTTAAAGTCGGAGCAAAATTTTCATGATGCCCGCACCATAAAATTTCCTGACAAAGGAGGTAAACATTTTTTGAGTATATTAGGTAATATGCAATAATTAGCTCAAAAATTAAACATAACCTAAACTTATATCGGAGTCTAGTACTTCCTAGTCAATCTTAGTCTCTTTCTTCTAAATATTTAACAGGTAAAAAGTTAAATGATTTACGATTATTAATTTCTAAACAATCTTGAATGACGCTTCCTGCGATATTTAACTCCAAAGCGGCTTGTCTGGTGGAGGTGTCGGGTATATCATCGAAATGTAGTTTGAAATAAATGAATTTTGCATGGATTTTGCCAAATGACTTCTTTTCCGGAATTTGCCGTCACGGATATTTCCTTCTATACTTTCTGATCGCCAAAGCTGGACTTTTTGAATTTGTTAAAAAATATTCAAGCATATCTACTTTTTCCTCCACTGTATACATTTTTAAGAGAGATTTCAATTTAATTAATGCAAGTAATATTAATAACTACTAAATTGACAATGTAAATTTGTCAAAATATTATTCTGTAGCTATGGGTGCGACAAGCGCGGATATTAACTATTGTTATTTTACAGCCTACTACGGTGAAATAGTAAATTGGCAAAATTGGTTCAAAGAGCGTTATTATTGTAGAGAGTTGAAATTAAATCACTCTAATAAAATTCCAAATATTTTCTAAACTATTAGATTTTGGTATAGGAAATATATATATATATATATCCATGAATAGCTTTTTCTGCTCTTTTTAAAAATACTATATAAAAACCCTGTATTTTCATTTAAAAAAACTGAAATATTGCGAATTGAAAATTTAAAAATATATCTTATTACCTGAGACACCCTGTATAAATTTAAAATACCCGGACATAACCATCACACCTATTCAGAGTGCTTTCATTAAAAAAGATCTCATAAGCGGGTATATTAAGGTCACCTTTATTATGAATATTATGAGTTTCCGACATGACTATCACATCAAACTCCTTTTGTAAAGATTCTAAAAAATACCGAAAACTCATCAAAATTATGTTATATACTCCTAATATTGACGTGTATTTATCTAACTAATTTATACTAATCTAAATATTTATATCTAACCGACTCCTAACAAAAAATTAAATGTTTAATAAGTTATCACAATAAATACATTCACCAGACTTGTAATCATCCAATATATTATTAAGATCAATGTAAATTAACTAAATTAAACACCATATACACGTTCGGCGATTGAAAAATTTCGAATATGATTTTTGCGTAATGTGTAAGAAGGAGACGGAGTAGAGCGAGAACAAACTTGGCTCCACCCTGGGCGGCTATCGCGTCGTCGTTGTACTTATCAGTCCGGTTAAAGTTCGGTTGCAATTCCTCGCATACCTATGAACGTGTTAGCTGATCGTGTTTACAATTTATTTCAACCTTTGGTACGAAGACGGATACAGTAATAAAATAAAAATGGTTTTCACTGTTGATCAAAAGATTAATATCATTAAATGGTATTGTCATGCGGATAGTGCAGAAGAAGTTGTCGGCCGTTTTATATTGGCATATCCTGATCAGCAAGTCCCTACTGCTTAAACAATTTATAATATCTGGCATAAGTTTGAGCAGTCGGGATGTGTAAATCGGTGTGCAAAATGTTCTAGTGGCGATCAGGAACCTCGTCGAACACCTGACGCTAGGATTGAAAAGGTGGTCAAGGTGTGTGCTTTTGTGGAAGTAAGTGAACCTTGTTCTAGCTCCTAAATTTCTGAAGAAATTGATATTCCAAGTCGTACAGTGCGTGATATTTTGAAAAGAAATAAGTACAAAGCCTATGAAATTAAAAACACTCAAGAAATTTTTCCACAAATAAAACGCTTGGAGTTTTGTGAAACCTTAAGAGAAAAAATTGATCAAAATGACGACTTCATAAGTAATATTTTATTTACAGATGAGTCATCTTTTTCTCTTCTAGGTCGACATAATTCTTCAGTCGTGAGATATTGGTCTCGGGAAAATCTACATTTGAGTGTACCATTACGAACTCAATACCCGCAAAAGGTAAATGTTTGGACTGGTATTTTAGCCAATCACATTGTAGGGCCTTTTTTTATTGATGGGACCTTAAACTCTGAGAGATATTTACTTTTATTGCAACAAAATATTATCAAATATTACCCGCTGTACGAAACTTGGATGTTAATTTTGAGGAAATTTGGTTTCAACAAGACGGATGTCCCGCTCACAACGCTAGACAAGTGCAGGACTATTTAACAAACACTTTTCCTGAACGGCTTATTTCCACAAGAGGTACCATACCATGGCCTCCGCGATCTCCAGATCTGACGCCTTGCGACTACTTCTTATGGGGCTATTTGACGGAGATTCTTTACCAACACCGACATGAAAGAGCCGTTAATTTGAACGAATTGCGACTTAGAATTATTAATATTTCTAGGTCCATTACACCTGAAATGTTAGCCAATGTACACTGTGTCCCATTTTGGATGAGACTGCAGGGTATCTCTGTCATTTTTTAAGATAGAGCTTTGCGGTTTTCGCGACCCTGTATCACTTTTTTGTAAAACTTTTAAAGCCACAAACAGAAATATTCTAACTACTTTTGTTCCTGAGATACAGGGCGAAAACGAAAATGTTCACTTTTGGAGATGTTATTATTTCTCAGGCCCTGTATAAGATAGAATAAAAATGAAAACTGCTTATAATAGATATTTTTACATAAAAGTCAGTGGCGTATTTAATTTTTTTTCTCAGTGCACTGTTTTTAAGATTGGGCACAAACTTGGTATTTTTTAAATGGAACACCCTGTATATTTTAACGTCAAATTTTTGCATTTTTTTCTGAATACATTGATGTATCACAACCTAATCTTTAGTAAATTTTAGCTTCAAAAATCAGAAAAATGCATATTTATTTTTGTTTTTAATAGTAGGCCATGAATTCTTTGACACATGCATAAAAAAATTTTTGTTTATTGCATTCATGGAAACTAAGTCACAAACAGACTCAATACATATCAATAATGATGGCTGACGGTGAAAATATGGAATTCCAAAATTTTGAAAAGTATGATATTATAAAATGTTTAAACCTTTCTAACGAAAATGTCGAAGCGGCGCAGCAATAATATTTAAATAGGTAAAGCTCTAGCTTATTTTATTTTGTTACAAAATTCAAAAAATAAAAAAGATCTTATTAGGTTTCCAGAAAGATGTCAGCCATCTCGGGCTACGGTATTCCGGTTAAAATCTAATCTTTTAAATTATGGCTGCTATTCAAAACCTAGGCAACCCCATGTTGATAGAAATGAAGCTGGCGAAATTAATGTTTTAGCGTGTGTGGAAGCAAGACCCCAAATTTCCTGTAGAAAGATAGAGGAAGAGATAGGAGTTTCCAAAACAAAAGTGCAAAAAATTTTAAAAACGCATAAATTTAAACCGTATAAGATAAATATTATTCAAGAATTGCATCCTGACGATCCGTTTAAACGACTGGAATTTTCTAATTGGTTTTTAACCAAAACTAATGAAGACCCGGATTTTGTAAAAAAGGTAATATGGTCTGACGAATCCCATATAAGCAGTAGTGGCATATTTAATAGGCAAAATACCAGACATTGGTATCAAGAAAACCAACATATTACTTTTGAACGACAGCAACAAGGCCGATTTGGTTTTAGTGTTTCCTGTTTTGTATTGGGCACTAAAATTGTATATACAATTTTTGAGGGTAGCTTAACTGCCCAACGATATCTAAATATATTGCAAAATAATTTGCCAGAGTTGCTGGAGGAAATACCTTTAGCCCAGCGACATCAAATATATTTCCAGCAAGATGGAGCGCCCGCTCATAATTCAAGGGTAGTTAGAGAATATTTAAGTGCCCATTTTGATAGACGTTGGATTGGCACACACGGGCCAATCAGATGGCCCCCGAAGTCACCGGACTTAAGTGTTTTGGACTTTTTTGTATGGTCGTACTTAAAAAATAAAATTTATGCAAATCGGCATAATAATATAAATGAACTCCGAGCGACAACTGAAGAAGCATTCATAAGCTTACAAAGGCAATCCTTTATAATTTTAAATGCCTTAAGACGAATACAGACTGTATGTGATTTTTGTATAAGACAAAATGGACAGCAGTTTGAACAGTTTTATTAAATTTATGTTTGTTGTTTTTTTTTGGTTTTTGTAATTAATTTTCTAATTTGATTCTTGTAATTACTAATTAGTTTTTATTGTTAAACCTGGTCCGATATATTTTTTTTGTTTTTAACATTTTTATGTTTATATTAATATTTTAAGTTAATGTTTAAAATATAGTTAAATAAACAGGTTTAAATCACATGGCGTTTTAAAAAAGTAATAATTAAATGCATGTGTGTAAGAATTCATGGCCTACTATTAAAAACAAAAATAAATATGGATTTTTCTGATTTTTGAAGCTAAAATTTACTAAAGAATAGGTTGTGATAAATCAATGTATTCAGAAAAAAAAATGCAAAAATTTGACGTTAAAATATACAGGGTGTTCCATTTAAAAAATACCAAGTTTGTGTCCAATAATAAAAAACAGTGCATTAGAAAAAAAAATTAAATACGCCACTGACTTTTATGTAAAAATATCTATTATAAGCAGTTTTCATTTTTATTCTATCTTATACAGGGCCTGAGAAATAATAACATCTCCAAAAGTGAACATTTTCGTTTTCACCCTGTATTTCAGGAACAAAAGTAGTTAGAACATTTCTGTTTGTGGCTTTAAAAGTTTTACAAAAAAGTGATACAGGGTCGCGAAAACCGCAAAGCTCTATCTTAAAAAATGACAGAGATACCCTGCAGTCTCATCCAAAATGGGACACAGTGTACGTAGAGAATTTTACGACAGGTTGGGATACTGTGAAGCGCAACAAGGAGATGTACTTGAACACCTTATTAAATAATCTATTTAATTAGAATTATTATTTTGTTTAAGAGTTATTTTTCATTTTATCAGAATATTGTATTTAGTTTTTCACCAAAGGTTTTTAAGATTTGAGAATATTAAAGTTGTTTTTTTGACTTGCGATTATGAGCACGTTAAAAAACAACAGAAATTTTTATCTTTCGTGTGCGCGTTAAATTCCAATACTTGATTCGAGGCTAACCTACCCATCTCTAAACCTGATGCCGCAGTGCAAGCCAGTTAC
Source organism: Anthonomus grandis grandis (assembly GCF_022605725.1). NCBI lineage: Eukaryota > Metazoa > Arthropoda > Insecta > Coleoptera > Curculionidae > Anthonomus > Anthonomus grandis. The sequence goes on from NC_065555.1 coordinate 27,835,182, forward strand.
CTGGAGGGTAGTGGGTAGCCAGGCACTAAGCAACCCTCCAAGTAACCCGCGAGGTATGTTTCCGACAAGCGATTTAAACCAGAACAGCCGCACTGCGAGCCCCCACCAACTTAAGCAGCGTAGCAACTCGCCAAGCAAGCCACTTGAGTATCAGTCATGATGGATATTTTTAACCAGGCGCGAGGTAGTGTTTGGTCGCAAAATAGAGGAAAAATTAATTGCGGCTGTTTTTAAACGCAAAGCTATATGAGACCCAGCAGACGAATTAAGAGAAAATTCAAAATCAAGGGGCATGATTTTAAAGTCACTCACGGGAGCCACAATTTACGACTGAACTTGATTAAATTGGTCATTGTAATAATATTACCAATCTAATCAAATAATTTTTCATCGAATTAGTGCGCATAAGGTATATTACTCTCTACCCATTAACCTTCACCCTCTACCCGTCAAGCGCTTGCTAAACATCACTGCAGCAAGCCGATATTAAATTCACATTGCGAGCGGTACGGAGAATCGGCGTCGCTATCGGTGGGAGGTTACCGATGCAGTCGTTCTCTATCTACTCTCTATCTATTAGGTCTAATACATTAAAACTCAATCCGTAAGATTCAACTCGCCAAACGTGTATAATAAATACCTAAATTATCTTACTTTAAAACTAAATTAAGTAGGAATATTACTCACATGTCTTATTCGCATCGGAGTAGAATTTTCAGATTTTTTTAAGTATATAGAACCGTTAATACAATATGCTGCCTTATACAAATCCATATTTATTTATCGTTAGACCCTTTAGTTGTTTAATCCTCTTCACCGTTTCCCTCTTAATGGTTACTTTACCATATCTTACCAAGATAGGCCCATCCTTACTCTTACCCAATCTGGAACGCTCGACAATTTCCTTTTTGGCAGATCCTAGCTCCATTGCATCCGTAATGTTGCCCACAATTCTTCTAGTATCCATTTTAGACTGCTTGGATACCCCATCAATAATGATGTTAATGATGTTGAAGCCCTCTCCTTCAGTTCCATATCATCCAGCCTAGCTTCTAGATTCTTCACTTTCAGACCTAAAGGTCTGATTCTTTTTCATTTTCAGTATGAAGGTGTGAAACTTCCTTCATTCAAGTTGCTCGAGCTTAGTTTTTTGCTCCTCATATGCCTCGGAAACTGTACCGACCTTTCGAGGTCACCAAAGTTTTTATCCATTTTTTTCTCAAATACTCCCAGAAACTGCTTAAGTGATTCATCAATCACCTTTCTAATATATAGTCTCATATATATAGTCTCATGCATTGCTAACAAATTATCACTATTTCGGTTGTTTACGTACGTTAACCTCACTTTGGCCACACTTTCACAACAAATGAATTTTCCTCCCTCATAACTGATACCCACACGAGCACTACAGCTATGATGGTAACTAGAGGTGCACTTTTCACATTCAAATGCATCTACCACTTTTTTCTTGCAGTATTTGTACAAGCTTTTTCAATATTACTCAAATGTGCTGCATCAGCCATAACTTAACCTCAACCATAATATATACTCTAATAAGATACCTACCATTTTGCCAAATCTTGGCTATATATTGCTGTTCTAAGATAATAAAGAAAAGAAAGATTAAACTGACCAACGATATTAAATGAATTTAATTAACAGGTCGAAATCTCCAACAGGCCCTCCACCATGACCCAGCAAGTTTATTGTCCATTTGTTTTTATGTCCATAAAAAACTGAAATTTACGCGAACTAAATTTTGAATGAATTTAATGAACTGAACGCGACTTAAATTTAAATTTGTTGATATTTAAAGTTTTAAAATTATCCGCTAATTAATTCTATATGTTCATAGCGTTATATCTTTGATGTTAGGTAATAGGGGCTTATATAATAAGGGCTTATATAATTAGTCTATAAACATATAGACTAATACTTTATATGTTAATAATATATTAACATATAAAGTCAAAAAATATAGTTTTTCAGAAAACAAATTTGAAAATTTAAAAAATTGCTGTAAATCCGATTATTAATTTAAAGCCTGAAGTTTTTGATGTTAGTCAGAGAATTTAATTCTTTTTTCGATCAAATACTATTCATTATCTACAAAAGTGTATTTTCCAAAATTTGAATGACTTCAGTCTTTATGAACAAAAAAAAAAGTTTTTTTTTAGCTTACTGATTTTTAATAAAGGACTTATGTCAGAATGGAGTAACTTTTAATAAGGCAAATAATATCAAAATATATGTTTTATAAAACACAAACTAACTTCTTTTCCCTTAGAAACTAATTGATTTATTTAGCCTAAGTAAGTATTTAATTTTCTTCTTGTTCTACTGCTTCATCCACTAGATCTGGGTCATTATCAATAACTTTAGTATCGGTAGGTAAATTTTGATAAAATTGGTGAAACACTGGTGGCACAAAAGAAAGAAGCGAACACAAGTCTTTCTTTTTCTCCTTTGATATTGGAAGTAACCCTGTAGTATACAGTTCCTTAACTACCAAATCTTTTAGGTTTTGACTTTTGCCCCGTCTCAGAAAGCTTATAATTTTAAAATCTTTAGTTTAGATATAGAACTTCTGTAACGTACCATACCGCCATTATTATATTGTAGCCATTGCACATTATGCCAATAAAACTGTTCGCCTAATATATTTTTCTTTCTGTTGACCATTACTGATTTTAATAACCCGGAAAAATTTAAGAATTCATTTTGCTCCATTTCATGGACTTTAAATTGTCTTTTTCTTTGTTCTCACCAACTGGTACCAATCGTGTGGATGATATACTGGAACTTCCATTTTCTTTTTTCGCTTTTCTATCATGGAATGATCAATCATGACATGATCAATCATCACATTCCATATGTGTATGCCCAGATATTAAGAACTTGTGGTTTATCGTTAAATTGGGATTTTCACCTTGAGCTTTTATAAACATAGCAGCGACATAACTGTTTCGATTTTGTCTTCTACCACATGTCTCAGAGTAAAAAGTTATATTATTTACATCATTGGGCAAATTTTCAATGTGAGTGTACAAGCAGGAAGCAATTTCATTACCTCCCCGAGCAGCCAATGCTTCATACCACATGTAATGCGTCGATTCTCCATTGCTATCATGCACTGTTAAATTATACGTCTAGAGCTGACGTATATAGAATGCTACTGAAGAAGTTATAAAGGGTGTTGGAAGGCACTGCTGGAGATCAAAACTAAAGCATTTTTTATAGTGATTTATTTTAGCTTCCGTTTTACCTCCGTTACTACCGTTTCTACCAATTCCAGTTCCTTTTGTAAACGAATTTCATCTTCTTTATTTCCTGATTTAGAAGCAACCTGTATTTGCATACTAAGAGTGTCGCATTTATAGCAGGTATCAACATATGGCTTTTTAAACAATAGTTTTAATTTGTGAAATTCTTTTTCATATATCGTTCTTCCCACGGGATTTTGACTTCCTTCTTTGTACCGGGTGTACAACTAAGAGAGGTCGCCGGCCATATCTCAGTAACTAGTCATCCCACAGCGTAGCGAAAAAAATATTTCTTATAAAAGCGGCATAGAGAAATCGTTGGAAATTATTTACAAGTTCGTACGATGACCGCTAGGGGGCGTAATACAACATTGAAATAGAAAAAATTGGTTTTATTGAAAATATTTAAAGTGAATCCTAGAGAAAAATGATGTCATTTTGAAGTATGATAAATTCTAAACATTTTTTATTTTAAACTTTTTTTTTTAATCTGTCAAATAATGGGTGGGTGAAGGGTTGAATATTTATATCTAAAATTGTTGATAACTTTTGATTGGCGTAACCAATTTTAACGAGCTTGCTTTTGTTTTCAAGGGTAATTATCAGGCTTTTATGTGGTATAATTACTTAGCCGACTTAGTTGTTTTGTTCAGCGCTAGAGGGCGGTTTGTGTTATGACTCGATATCATATTTTATTCCGAAATTATTAATTAAAATGTTTTTGAACAATAAAAATAAAACTCCAGAACTCAAATTTTTGTAATAAATAAATTGTTTTATATTTTTAATGGTGTCTTAGATGCTCAAACTGTTTTCCTTCATTTTCAATACATAGTCCAAGTCGTTGTGTCGTTGACAGAACCGCTGTCCGGATTTCTGCTGTGGGTAAATAATTTATTGCATTGCGTATTCGGTCCTGCATGTCGTTCTGTGTTGTGGGTGGGGTGGCAAAAACTAAATCTTTAATCCTTCCTCACAGATAAAAATCTAGGACAGTCAGATCTGGGGATCGAGCACGCCAAGGAAATATACTTCCTCTTCCTACCCACAAACGATACTGCCTGGTTAAGTATTGACGAACTGCAAAATGTGCAGGGCACCCATCATGTTGGAAAATTATTTGCCCTCTTGTTTCCAAATCAACATCTTCCAGTAACCCCGGGAGATCATTTTACAAAAAATTTAAATACACATTACCAGAAAGTGTTGGATTGAAAAAGAAAGGACCAATATTTTTTTCCGCCAATAATGCCGCACCACACATTTACAGTCCATCTGCCTTAGTGTTGAGTCTCGGGGATCCAACGGGGATTTTCTTCTGCCCAATAATGCAGATTATGCAGGTTTACACCACCATCACTGCTAAATGATGCCTCGTCCGTCCATATTATCTTCGAGATAAATCGGGTATCTTCTCCAACTATGTTCAACAGCCAATGACAGAAATTAAGTCTGTTATCAAAGTCTTTTTCGAGAAGCGTCTGGTGCATTACCACGTGATATGGATGAAGTCTAAGTAAAAAACAATAAATATAAGATATTAGGATTCTTATTAGTGTTGTAACAAATAAAAATAGGTACCTGTCCTCTTTCAAAATATTTTCTATTGGACCGTGGGATATTCCCAATTCCCTAGAAATATTTAGGATGCTTATGTGAGGGTTTATTTCAATATATGCCAAAACATTTATAACGTTTGCCTCTATGCGCTCTTGCCTTCATCTTCGATGAATATTGTCGCGAATACTTCTAGTATTTCCTAGCCTGGTAGCTAAACCGGTAGAGACTCTATGATTATAGTGTCTTCTGTCAGGATATCTTTAAGCATATATACGGGCTGCAATGCGTGCATTTTGCATTAACTCAAAATACACTGCTTGCATATCAAAAGCTATGTCCTTTGGAATTGCGTTTGGCATTTTTAAAAACTTAAATGATTTCAAAACTGTCTTCAACGTTATATTTGACATCGATCATAAACATTTTATCATGGCCCCGAAAATATTCATCAAATTCATTTGTTTCCAAAGCTTACTACTAACCCGTGACTCAATAATAACAGCGCGGCGACGGATTTCATTGTTCAAAAATATTTTAATTTCTAATTTCGGAATAAAATAAGATATCAAGTTGCGGTTTACGCCAGTTTTTATGTTTTTTCATGCTCTTTTAGCCTTAACGAAAAAAATTACATCGTATTTAATATTTCCCAGAAAATCCCTGAAAAAATCCAAATTAAAACAAACCGGCCTCTAGCGCTCAACAAAACAACTAAAACGGCTAAGCAATTATACCACATAAAAGCCTAATAATTATTCTTTAAAACAAAAGTAAGCTCGTTAAAATTCGTTAGGCCAATCAAAAGTTATCAAGAATTTTAGATATAAATATTCAACCCTTCCCCCACCTATTATTTGACAGATTAAAAAAAAAAGTTTAAAATAAAAAATGTTTAGAATTTATCATACTTTAAAATGGCATAATTCTTCTCTAGGATTCACTTTAAATATTTTGAATAAAACCAATTTTTTCTATTTCAATGTTGCCAATATTACGCCCCCTAGCGGTCATCGTACGAACTTGTAAATAATTTCTAGCAATTTCTCCTTGCCGCTTTTATAAGAAATATTGTTTTCCCTACGCTGTGCGATGATTAGTTACTCAGATATAGCCGGCGACCTCTCTTAGTTGTACACCCGGTACAGATCGTACATAATTCGCAGATTTAGGTGCGATGGTAGGTACCTTTTATCATTTGTACGTCTTGTATAATGACTCTCGTGAGAAGGGAACGATTTAATATGTGTACGCACTTCATTTAATTCCTTTCAGATTTTTTATTTACGGAAGGTGTTATACCTCTTTGATCTTCAACAGTAATGCCAGAAGTGCTTTGCATTTTGTTTTTTAAAACCACTTTTATAAACTTTTCCTTTTCATCCAAAGTCTTACAAAAACAATCTTTGCATACAGATATTCTTTTTCCATTTATTTCAAAAAAATATTCGTAAGTTACTTCTCTGTTTTTTGAAGAGTCGCGTTTTCTTTTACGACTTACTTGGGTATCTTTGGAATTAATTAGATTTGCAATAAATGTTATATTCATCAAAAATTTTTTTTCGAACGTCTTCATTTAGTGTTGGTGAGCATTTTTTTCTACAATCTTTTAAAGGCTTTATATGTCTTGCATTTACCATTTTACCGCTTATATTCACGTAACTTTGTCCAGAATGAATTTTTTCAGTTCTCTCTTTTCTTACAACTCGGGACCACTTTTTTAATGGTTTATCTATATGAACTTTTGCCTTTTCTGCTCCAATTATTGGTGAAGAAGCACTAGGTCCAGCTTGATCAGTTATGTTCAATTTTTCTTGTGATTCTAAAATTTAAAAAATTAACGATCTGAAAACTTAACATACTACTTTGAATATTAGTAGAGGAAATATTAGCCTTTGAACGACTTATTTTTCTCTGAATGGACAATAAATCAATGTTGTCGTCCCTGCTTTCACTTTCAGATTGTCCAGGTAAATAGTCTTTATCTGCATAACTGTCATCTGAATTTAAGATAGCTGTCAAATCTGCCGTCAGTGAAGGGTCTGGCGATGATGTGACAGACCCTATATCTGGGATCTGATCTTCTGTTAACGACACAGCTAAACTTTTATTTATTGTATCGCCGATAACTAGAAATGCAAAATTAGTCAGTAACATACACGATAAAATTACAAGCAAAAATGGTTCTTTTACTATACCGTTTTAAAAGCATTCACATTCACACCAAAAAATTCTCATCAAAGTTCAAAATATTTGAAAAATCCGAATTAACAGTTGGAGAAGGCATTAAAATTTTGTAACTTGGGTGATCAGTATTAGGCATTTCTTCGTGATCATTATCCGGTGTATGGGAGTGTGAAATAACTGGAATTAATAATTTATATTTTTGTAAATTTATAATGAGGTTATGTTATGTCGTATTAAAATACTTTACTAATAATAAACATAAGACAATTTTAAAAATTATAACAATGATATTTACCTGTTTCCTCACATTTTCTTGCCAATTGCAAAATAAGTTTACTTCTTGCACTCATGTTAACTTAACGATTTTCTACGATAAACAAACAACGACTACACATAAACTTCTAACCACGTGTAAATTCCACATACATAATAATGATAAATTGATACGAAAGTCTTAAGTCAGCAATGCAATTTTAAATTTAAAAATAACGTTTTGATATAAAGGACTTAAATTGACTTAAGTCATTATGACACTACTTTCCTTTTACGATGTTTTGGTACGAAGGTCTTATGTAAACTTAAGACTCTATTACCCGACCAGAAATGTTTTTTTACTTAAATCTTTTGTACCAATTTATGGGGCCTAAATAAAAACGGTACGACTTAAGTCTCTAATATCACCAGAACGAGCAAAAAATGACTTAAGACCTGTGTACCTAACATCAAAGATATATAAATGATCTTTCAAACATAGCAGTTTTATGTCGTGGTATAGTATAGCGATGCCGGTATTTTACATTTCTAATATGTATTGCTGTCCTAGGTAAAAATTTAGATTTTAGTTTTTGAGGATTGAGGGGCATTAAGCAACTTATGAACAAGATTTGATAGATGATGCCCTGCAACGATTTTCCATATTTAACCAGTTACTTTCAGATATTAAGTGTGAAACATGGTCATATTTGCGAATTTCATAAATAACCTGCAGCATGCATTTTGTACCCTTAGTATTTTATATTTCTCAATAGCGGTTAAGCAGGGAACGTAAAAAAAAATCGCAATAGCTAAAGTGAGATAGAACAAGACTATCATATAGCATTTTTTTTTAAAGAAAATTTTAAAAATGTGCCTATTATTATATATTAATTTAAGGGTACAAAATCCCTTTCTAATAATATTTTGTACGTGTTCATGAAACCTAAGATCCTCGTCAGTTTATACGCCCAGATCTTTTGCAGTAGGCACAAAAGACAAACTTGAGCCATTAATATTTAAATTTAAAGTGTTTTTCACAAACTCTTTCTTAGCTTTATTTTTAAAACAATAATTTCGTTTTTTCACTATTTAATTTAAAATTATGCTGAAAAGAGAGTAAATTGATTTTTGTTAAGATCCGCGTTTATCTTTTGCGCCGTCTGCTGTATATTTTCCTGATTAAAAGAAAAGTAGATTTGCGTATCATCAGCATATGCCTGCGTGCTACAAAAAGACGGAGTTGTTATTATGTCGATGATGTAAATGATAAATAAAAGAGGAGACAGAATGGCTCCTTGGGGAACTCCCGTCTTAATTGATATGCTGTTGGTACGGAGTCATGCAGAGGAAGAGGAAACAGAGTTTTTTCAATCATTTAATACTGTCTTAACCTGCGAGATCGTTTTTAATAAACAATCCAAATTTTTAAATATTACCGTTAATCCTTATTTTTTTTGTGTAATATATCAATCTTTAACATCTCGAGATATTCATCAAACCATTTGTCTAACTGGCCTTTGTTCAGATACACCAGTAGTTTTAATTATTTTGAAGAAATTAATTTTAATGACTTATTTTTTACCAGTTTTACCAGGCCTCATATAAGGGAGCCCCCACTTAAGGGATTCTACTATTTTTATGTTGGCTTTTTTAAATACTTTTTTATTGTAGAGATATTAATAAATAAGTTAGGTTTATTTTGTGGTATATTTATTTATTAGGCCTAGTGAAAGTGTAACAATTGGCCAAGCAATTATTTGTATTTAAATTCACTAAGATATTTTGTGCTTTCCTGTTATTGGATTGTTTAGTCTATCTGTAAGAGAGCATTGTACTTAAATAAAATAAAACGACTGCTTTTTCCGTTTTTGAGATTTTTCATTTCCGTTTATGAGAACAAATTGCGTGACCAATGTTTTCCACGTTTGGAGAAGCCGTTGATAAATTTCAGATGATGAAATTCAAAAACCATATTTTGATTTGAATGAGAAAGTGATTTCTTCCATTAGGTGCTTGATGCCTGAAGATGCGAGACTCGACTGCGAAATATTATGTTGCTAGTAAAAAAAAGTTTCGGGGTTTATTTAAGCTAATCTCAATCCACATTGGACAATAGTTTACATTCGTTTTTTGCTACTAATGTCAAAAAAATTATAAAATCTTTTATTTTCGAAAAAATCGTTTGTTTTTTTTATCGTTTATAAGAAATTTGAGCTTTGCCCAATAATGCAAGTGTATGTTACGTTCCATTAGGTGAAACAGAAGTTTTTGAATATCAAACAATCTGGATTATTACCATTAAAATAATTATTACCTTTAAAAATGTTTGATTTTTGAGCTAAATATTTTAATTAAAACATGAAGACTTTCAAAGGCATGCTTCAAACCAAAAACCTAACAACATGAAGCATTATGTTTTTCCTTAATGTATTAAGACTTCTACATAATGTTACCATTTAGGTACTCCCTCAAAAGGTGGAGAGTCAACAAAAATGGGTAGTACCTCCAAGAAAAAGTTTGTCACTTCCTTTGATGACTTCGAGGCCGGATTTAAGAAAGTTATGGACGAACAGGTAATTGGAAAACCCATCAAAAAGCATAATATTAAAAGAACAGGGACCAGGTTTATTGATTAGAACTAAAAGTGGAAATATTATTTGAGTTCGCACTCAAGCCATTATATGCATATAACTTTAGTGTCTGGACAGTCATGGAAAAATAATGAGTGACAAAAATCGATGGTACTACGTACTACTAGCAAATTTCTATTTGTAGACATACTGGATTACTATTTTTGTTTTTCTTTAGTCTCTATCGATAAATCTGCTCTCTATAATATTTGCGCACTATTATTCAGATATTCTTACATACATACATTGTGTCGTATTATTTGCAGGAAACCCAACAGCAGAAGGCGAGAGAGTACTTGCTAAAATCCTATAAAATACCAAGAAAATCAGGATCAAAATCCCCAGAAAAAAAACCGTCATTAATCCAAAAGAAAGAGGTAGCTCCTCAGAAAGTGGTGCCTGTCCAAAAACCGGCAGCCATTCAGAAAGAAGAATTAATAGTCCCCAAAGAACAGTCAGAAAATACAAGCAAACGAAAATCCAGACGTTTCAAACCAGAACCACCCGCGGTTAAGGAACCAGAAACAATTGCTAGCTCACAACCGAGATCTAAGCGACGTACCGCCCTCGTCCAAGAACAAGCGATCGAAGTTTCAAAGGAGGAAGTGGTCGTACCCCAAGAAGTCTCCGAAAAAACTTCAGAACTCGATGCCGAGATCGAAGCAATAAAGAAAAGCCTCGAATTATCTTCGAAAATCTCGGACGAGAGCGTCGTCGTCAAAGAAAGATCTGAACCCAGCGAAATGTCATTGGAGCAGCTCACTAGAGAACTGGAAGGTGGCGCTGACAGTCCCGTTATAAAACCGGCTAAAGTCGCTGAAGATAACAGACGTAAAACTAAACGGAAAAGTGGCTTAGACCATACGCCTGCCTCTACTATTTCCGAAAAGAATAATAAATCAAAGCGAGAAAAAAGTAGTCCACGTAAATCAATTAGTCTGAGCGACTTGCCCGAAAAACTCAGTGAAACTGATGAGCTGAAAAGAAGACCCTCTAGAAGTTTGCGAGATAAAGGGAATAAACTTGAAACTTCTGAAAAGCCTTTACAAGATCCTGAAGTCAAGAAACATAAAGCGGCAATAAAGGAATCAGTTGATGCTGATGAAGTTAGAACAGAACCGACTCAAGAAGCTTTGGAAGTTTCTGTTCCAGAAACCAAACAGGAACTTTCAGAGGGTGCACTAGAAAGTAAGAAGGGTTCAAGAGTGACCAGGTCAGCCAAAAGCGGTGCAAAAGGTAATAGCGTTTCTGATGTCAAATCTGAAGATGTTCAGTTAAAAGACAATGATCCATCATCACAACACCTTACGGGAGATTTGTCGAGTACCAGTATAAGTTCTGAATTAGATTCCTTACCATTAGACGAACGAGTTGATAAGAAGTCAAAACCAGACGATGAGGTCACAGAGAAGAAAAATGAATCCCGGGAGCAAGAGGAGTCTGAAACACTAACTTCTCGTCCAAATACAAACCTTAGTGAAGAATCAAAGGCAAAACCTGAAGATTTAACAAAAGAGGTCAAAACTTCAAAAAGGAAAAAGCTTCGCACCAGATGGGGACCTAAAGAGAAAACTGAAGAAGCTTCAGAAGATTCTCAAGCTCAGATCATATCAGATGTAATTTCCACTCCAGACCTAAAAGAAGAATCTATAATAGTTCAAGACAAAGGAGAACCACCTGTTAAGGAAGAACAGAATGAAAGCAAAAAATCTGAAATTAAATTTTCACAGTCTGAACAAGAGCCTATTATAATAAAGACTGATGTGGTGCAAGAAACCTTTGCAAATGAAAATTTATCTGTTGTGCCTGAAGAGGCAAAGTCTCTGGAGCATAAAACTGACGTAGTTGAAACTAAAGAAGCAGACATTTCTGTGTCCGATACCTCAAAAAGTTTGCAAGAAGCCTCCGAAGCCATCTTAGGCGAAACATCAACACGAACCACGAGATCCAGAAAAAAGTGTCTGAAAGACGAAGTTCCCGCAGTAGAAAAAGGTATTACGACAAATAAGGATTCTAAGGATATCACGGACACAAAAGAAGTCTCTATCGTTGAGCCAATCAATGAAGCTACAGACAGTAAAACGCCATCAAGGGTTACAAGGTCCAGAAAGATTTCTTTTAAAATGCATCTCCCTGTTGAAGAAACCGAGACTCTTGAAATTGAGAAGTTATTAGAAGTTAACAAGGATAGAGAAACAGTTGCAGAAGCTTTAAAAGAAGAATCGATCAGTACAAGGCTAAGGAGACGATTCGATAAAGCACATGCCTCAGAACCCAATGCTAAAATACACGAACCTGAGGATATCAAAGATATTTCTTTACCAAATAATGTAGACGTTCCTCAGAACTCAAACAAAACAGTTACGGAAGAAACTTCTTGTGATGCTAAAGAACATTTGCTCAAAAGTGAAAAATCCCGACGTTCTAGGAGGTTCGTACCTGACACGGAACTTGAAATTGAGAAATCTTTAGAAGCGCCGAATATAGATGATTTAGAAGCCAAAAAAGAGGAAATCATTGATATCAAACCTCGGAGGTCTACAAGAAGCTCCCACAAAGAATCTTATGTAGAAATACACCAAGAGAGCTTAAGCTTAGAAGAAAGTAAGGACACCATTGAAGTCCAGAAAACAACGATTGGAAGTATAGAAGAAGTTTTTGAGGCAAAAGAAGAAGTGCTTGGAAAGAACACAAGATCGCATAGGTGTAAAACAGCAGATAATAAAGATAAACCTTTGATCGAGGAAGACGAATTAAATATTTCCGTGGATACTGAACAGAAGGCGGCTGTAAAATCAAAATCGAAAAAAAGTAAATCAAAAGCAACAGCGATTGATCAAAAAGATGAAGTTTCCGAACAAGAGTCGGCGAAAGAAATATCTCCCGAAGTTGATAACAAACGATTATCAAGGTCCGCAAAGAAAACCAGAAACATTATAAAACAACTTTGTGACGAGACCACCGAACCGGCAACAGTTAATGAGAGCAAGAAGGATATTCCTGAAGTCCTGGGAGATGTAGTGAACTTAAACCCGGACTCTTCTGACGTTACTAAATCTTGTGATGAAGATTCTAGACATAAGCCTAAAATAAGAAAATCTTCAAGGAAAAGTTCTTCCAATGAAGTGAAAATAACAGATTCTAAAGAAACCGTACAGCAACTGACGGAAAAGGCTTCTATAGAGTCGGTAGTTGATGCGAAATCTTTAGATTCAATGCACGAATCTAAAAACATAGAAAAAGATACATCAGACTTAAGTTTGCCCAATTTGGAAACTAAAGATAAATCACTTGAACCAGAAATATCTTTAAAACGATTATCTGAGGAACGTAAATCAACAAGATCATTAAGATCCAGAAAATGTTCATCGAATAAGCACAATGAACCTAAAGTGCCTTCTGAACCAGAAGTACCATTGAGTACCCAAGAAGTTTTACCAGAAAACCTCGAATTAAAACGAGAATTCGATGAAACGTTTGATTCTAAACCGAAAATTGCTCCAGAAATTATTGAGAAAAATTCATACTCTGATGTAAGGGTGAAAGCAGAAAGCGATGATATACAGCCAGAGATTAAAAAAGACTTGGATGGTACTGAGGCAGTATCTCAAAATGTGTCTCCTATGGGGCTTATTGGAAGGGTCGAAGATATTCCTTTACCACCAGAACCTGCACATAAAGCAAACCAATCTGAAAAATCCGCTAAACCAGCCTTGAAAATTAAATTTGAAGAAATCGCTTCAGAGTTTCATTCAACCATCTCAGAAAACAATATAAAATCCAATAAAGAACAAATCATATGTCAGCAAGAGACCGGCAAAGCACCAGAAGAAGAAGAGTCGAAAAGACCCAAGAGGCGAAAGTCTAGAAATATTCCTCAAGCGTCAGAAGTTATACGGTTTCCTGACGTAGCAGCAATACAGCTTCCACCTCTTGAAGATATACCTTTACCATCTGAAGAACCCAAAACTGTATCGAAACCTCGCAGATCCAGACGTAATATTATCGTAGAAGAAGAAGAAGTTAAATCAGAAGCTGCTAAACCTGATTCAGAGAGTTTACACGAAAAAGTTGTAACGCTTGACCCTTCCGAAAGTATTCAATCAGAGAATAAGGTTGAAGATGACTCACTACAGCTGCCTACTAAATTAGAAAGTGTCGCTAGCGAATCTGAATTAGATTCTTTATCCCTAGCCGATCGATTGAACTTAAAATTTAAAGACGATGTAGCTCAGCTTGAGAAGCCTTGTGAAACACAAGATTCCATGCCAACTCCAGAAAATCAAAGTGAAGCAAAAAAGGGTGGCAAATCGTCTTTAGTAAAAAAGCGTCACGGAAGAAGCCGCTGGGAACCGAAGGTAGAAAGTGATGTTCCAGAAGTAGTACAAGATTTTACGGAATCCAGTAACAGTGAAATCATTTCTACCAGTAAAGAAATCAGAACAGAAATTGTTCAAAAAGATCCTGAAGATCAAGTAATCCAAGCCAAAAGCTCGTTATGTTTTGAAGAAGAGCTGCCAATTAGCAAAAGGCCTAGAAAAGAAGAACTTTTAGAGTCAGAGCCATCTGCCTTAGAGGTCAGTACACTGAAAGATGATCCAATAGCATCTGTTTGTGTAGATGAAAAGCCTTTGGAGCCTGAAAGGTCAAATATGCCAACAGCTGAAGTGGAAAAACTCATAACTGGTGTGATAAGTGACAAAATTTACGGCAGCAAGTCAAAAGGAACCGCGTTAAGTCCAGCAAGAAAGACACGATCGGCTAAACCAAGAAGCAGGTGGGACATGGTGCCCGAAGTCGAAACTTCTAAAGGGTTTGAAGAAAACACCGAGTCAGTAAAAGAAATTAAAACCCTTGACTCCGATATTAAATTATCAACGTCTCAAGCACAAACTGCTAAAGATATCGGCATAGCATCTACAGCTGAAAAAGTTTTAAGCGTTGATGCGTGTCTAGATGCTGAAAAAGTTCAACAAATTGAAAGTACTACTGACTTATCGGTATCTCAAGCACAGCCTGGTGATGTTGATGTAACTCCTACAGTTGATAAAAGTGAAAATGTTTCAAGGGCTGAGGAAACTCTAGAAACCGAACCAGCTGCAAGCGAATCATCTGGTCAAATTAAGAGTTCAACCGTCGAAGAAACTTCAAAGTCCGATCAGTTTGAGTCTAAGGATCAACCGTCAGTTTCAAATGAAGACCAAGCGTTTTCTTCGGAAGTTAACCAGAAACCGGTTAAAGAAGACATGATTATGGCCGGTTGGGGTTCGGAGGGCAGCTTGGAATACAGCAGCTCAGATGCCTTAACCAACCTAAAAAACAAAACGTCGAGAGACATCATTTTGGAGGATTGGGCCTCAGAAAGTACCGACGAGTCGTTTGACTTACGTGGAACGAAATCTTTTGACATGGAAGCTGATACGATGTTCGTCGATCAGTCTTTCGGACCGGAAATGGAAGAATTAGTTGAATCTGAACAAACCTCGTCAGATGTTCAGTCGAATTCAACGGACTTACAACTGGGAACATTCGGGTTTTCCGAAAGTTCTGACTTAAATAAGGAAACCTCGATGATATCTGCTCCCATTTTGGCTGAAAATTTAATGCCTAATATTTCTCTTTCCGAAATACCTCTGCCAGAGGAATGCGTTAAACCTGTGAACGAAACTGCAAATATAAAAAGTCCAGGTCTGGAAAATAAACCAGAGTCAACGTTTTCAAGTATTGAATCGATAGGAATAGAAAATAATTTAGCCATTCAACCACCAATTAGGGAGGAAGTGGTCGAGACTTCAGATGTGCTTGAAAAACATCAAAGTGACTCACAAACTCAACTTGAAGAAGAAAATAAAATAGCAACACATGCAGAAGAATTTGAGATGGCCACCACCCAAGAGATTTCAATTGTGGAAACTTCTGTTTTAGACGAAGTTGCCATTAAATCTCTGGGTAGTTCTTTGGAAAACGCTGGTTATAAGCTTCCAAACCAGTTTCCGGTTCAGACAGAGGTCAGGGAAGCTTTAGAACCGCTGGAGAAACATGAATCTAATGAGGAAAGTAATCAGGTGGTTCAAAAAGAGTTGAATTCTGAAAAAGAAAATGCCACATCATCAGAATTAGAAGTTCCACTGGACCCAGTACAGTCTGAAGAAACAGACGTAGAGAAACATGAGACAAACATATCAAAAAGTTTCGAGGAAATGAATAGTTCTGAGGACATCCAAGTGAGCGCATTGGAATCGAAATGTTTACTTGAAGATTTGTCAGAAGAGGGAAAAACAATGGAATTAGAGGTCGCTGAAGTAAAAAATCCCCAAGAAGCGTTAGAAAACGCCTCCAATACTATTGAAGAAACTGTAACTCCGGATATTACGCCTGAAGTTGCTAATATTACTTCAGAAGCAGATGCTGAATCAGAAGATCTTTCAAGCCAAGTTAACCATGAGGTTGCTTCGGAATCTTCCGAAACCATTACTTCTGAGGAGAGACATATCCATTCTGAGAGTGAAGCTTTCCTTAATCTATCGGAAGTTGACGTAGTTTCAAGAGACAATATTGGACAAGAAGTCGCAGAGCCAGCTCAAGAAAAGCATTCCTTTGTTGAAAAGGAATCTGAGGAGACTGAGAAACCCGGAAAATGCAGTGTTTCTGAACAAAGTAACGCTGAAAGTCAAGAATCTGTTGAGGAAACACACAAGACACTTGTTCTAAGTGAAAAACCATTGGAACCTTTTGACTTTGTTGAGGAATCTAACGATGACACATTATTGTTAAGAAAAGGTCCTACCTCTGACCAGACTAAACTTTCTAAATCAAATACCATCGCAGATTTATCGCCTGAAAGTTCGGATGACGTGGTTGATACGCCAAAAGAAAGCGGCAATTTCCAGCAAGATATCGCCGGAAATATGTCCCAACTTGACGATACTAAAACTTCTGCCTTACCTCCCAAAAAGAATAAGTGGCCAAGGCGCCCTAGCTATAGTGTTAAAGAAGCAGAGGATGATGCTTTAAAGAAAACTTTAGTTGACGAAAACGTGACAAAAACTGAAGAAAAGACTGATGCTGAGCTTATTCTGCCTTTAAAGAAATCAAAAAGGGCCAGCGAATTGGTGGCATTCTCAACGGAAACGTTTGAAAAGAAAACTTTGATAGACTTTCCATCTTTCGACGAGTCGTTTATGTCCACCAGCTTGAGAGATAACATCGAGGGTATCATAAAAGAAATTGATACAAGCGTTGCTAGTATACAATCAGACTCTTTAGAGGCGAGTAACTCAAGCCTCAGTGGAAAACCGTCGGAAAACTATTTGGAAGAACCAAAGATGAGTGCAATAAGTAGTGTACCTCCAAAGAAGAAGAAAATCGCGTTACCCCAAGAGGACACTGTTAAGGTTACGGAAAATACTGTTGTCACAGCTGAGACAGTTAAGGTTGATATACCACAGCCTCCGAAGAAAAAAATGCAAAAACTATTTGAAGCGATTCAGGAGAAAAGTGAAAAATGTGACATACCACTGATGTCTCCACTCGCGAAAAAGAAAAGTTTTCAGTTTCAACACGAGGATCTTGACGAACGGTTACAAAGTGAATCTAATGAAAATGATAATGACTGTGACAGCCAAATTGACCTTTTAGGGCGCAAGCGTCTTTTTGAGGAAAAAGGGGCTTTAGAAGACAATGTGCAAGCTAAGAAAGGGAAGCTTGAAAATACATCTTCAGAAGAAAAGAGTGTATTAAGTATTGAGAAAACTACTGAGCCTCAAACAGATATTAGGGAAGTTACCCAAGATAGTAAAGAACAAGATTCATTATCTCCTGTTCCTAACAAAAAGTTGCCAGCAAACATCGCTAGTTACTGGGATTACGATAAGAAAAGCGAAAAGACTAGCTTAGATGTTACTCAAGAATCTAGTGAGCAAATGCTGGTTCAACCAACTGAACAGTTTAAAAACATTAAAAAGGCTACCAATTTTAAAAAACTCGCTTTAAGCCATCAAGTGCGTACTTCAAATAAGCCCACTACTCCAGATCAAACTCCTTCTGAGGATAATAAAATTACTACTTTACCTCACGTTATCCCCGGTATAATTCCTAATGAACCCGAGCTAGTCTCAATTTCTGTTGCTCCAACGGTTATGTCGGAACAAGACTTGGCCGACGCTCAAGTAGAAATAACAACCGACAAAGTTATCAGCGCAAAATCGACTTTAGTTCCCGCAATTCAGCAAATTATTAAACGGGACAGTCCCGCCGGATCTCCGAAGTCCGAGACTCGCGGTACCGAATTTACCACGAAAGCGATGCTGAAAGAGTTCGATAACAAATCGCTAAAGTCGCAGCCGAACACCTATTTTTACAAATCCGAATTGTTGGACATCTTGGAAGGGAATTCGAACTCGTCTACCAATTCTACGGCCTCTAGTGGTTCGGAACAAAAGTTTAAAACCTCGTTTGATAACTACGACAAGAACAAAGGGACCGTGCAAGGAATTATAGATTTCGAGGAGGAAATACCATCTCAGATTGTTGTGTCGAGTAAAGCGACTGCAGCAAGTGTCCTGCTGGATTCACCTAAATTGTTGGAACGACTTTCTATGCCCAGCGATCAGGCGAAGGTAAGTTTATCGTTTCATTGTTATTATTAGGTTTGTTCTAGCAGGAAATTTGGGATGGTTTAAAACTAGTTTGATGTATATCGAAGTTGCGTATGAGCAGGCTGAAACCGCGTTGCAAACGGTTTCGGACTTATACCGACGCGTTCAAGGCAAAACGACGTAAGCACCATTTTGAAAATTTCGAGTTATTTACGAAATATATGTTTTAAGGCATTATTTAAAAAAAAATAGTAAAAATGAGACATACATCAATTAACCATACTAAAAGCTACCAAGTTTTACCCAAGCATTTTTTGTCAAAATTTAGCAATAAAAAGTGGTAAAAAAGAGTATAAATGGTGAATAAGTCATTTGTCGTTTATCACGTCGCTTATGACTACACATTATTTTAAAACATGGCGCTTATAACAACTTACGCCATTTCTATACAAAGTGGTTCTTCTTATTTTGGTGACGCTTAGGCCAATAAAATTAAATAAAAGTAATTAACTTGTGTTACTGTTTTATTACCAAAAAAAATATATGTTTCTCTCAAAAATAAATAAAAACAAAGATATTTTTATTTTTTACCAAATAATGAAATGAAAATATTTTTTCTAAATTCTTAAACATAACATTTTATATTGCCCTAAAGACTAAAGGACTAGAAATTTATTAACTAATTCACAAAATAATAAAGACACAGCATTACCGATAATAAACAACATAAAAAATAAAATAAACAAGAAACAAAAAATATTCTCTAGAAAATTGTAGAATAAAATATGAGCTATTTTCTACTTAAAGTTTATTAACTATTACAACTCAATGTCTGTTTCGTTAAGAACATCCGCAACAGCTGTACTATGCTTCAGTAAAAGATATTCCCTATGATACCTTGGTGGAATTGTATTGTCATAGTTTTAAGGTCATATTTCTTTTTAGTTATGGATAAAGGGGCAAAATAAGCATTTTGTAGTTGTTCAGTATCCTTATTTTTTATGCTTTCTAAAACACACTCTTGGTCAATATCATCATATTTATAGCAAATAAAGAGGAGGAGAAAGTAAACTCAAAGTCCAAGTCTCATAAATCAAGCGTCTATTTAAAGGTTACGCGTTTCGCCGCATTAGGGCATCATCAGACCTAAGTGAAATTAACAAAATTAAATAGTACGGAACAGAACGCTAATTAACAGAAAAGACATACCTAAATACATACATACATACATACATACATATCTAAATACAAAAAACTGCACACTGACTCACACTAACATAAAAATAAAATAAGTTGAATAAGATTTGATAAGAATGAAAACAAATACAATTATAAAAGGAAAAAATACAAAAAAAAAAGATTTTTCAAAAAACATAGGGATTGAACCATTGACCATTGGATCTGAAGTCCGAAGCATATACCTTGTCGCCAAACCGGGGCAATGATGTAGCATGCGAGTAATTACGTTATATGACACAAGATTAAACATTTTTATTGGAGATTATTGAAAATGAGATTAGGTTCGAAATTGAAGATATCATTGACACAATTTAATATTGGGCTTCTCTTAGCTCTTGTAATCTCCAGCTTTTCGAGGAGATCTAGTTTTTTACCCTTTCCACACTCATGTAATATAGTTACATCATCCGACACCGAAAAGTTATGACCAGTCGATAAAAGGTGATTTGCAAAGGCTGACTTTGTTTCTTTAATATCGGTGTCTTTACAATTGTTGAAAAGACTTATATGTTCTTTCACCCTGGTGAAAATTCTTCTACCAGACTGACCAACATACACAGCGGAACACTCACCACAATTCAAAGAAGTTCCGTATTATTTAATTTTGTAAATTTTACTTAGGTCTGATGATGCCCTAATGCGGCGAAACGCGTAACCTTTAAATAGACGCTTGATTTATGAGACTTGGACTTTGAGTTTACTTTCTCCTCCCCTTTGTTCATATACTTAAGTCTCTTTGAGAATAATGGATGATTATTTTGAAGTATTTATAGCGGTAAAAAATGTAGAGCTGTCTTTAAAAAATTTTGCTGTTTTTACATCCGTTATTTTAAGGGTTGCCTTTCCTTTGTCGCCGTTAATGATAAGTCGGAATTTGGTTTTAAGTTTTCTCATAATATGTTCTTTAAAATCGTAAAAGTCGCTATAAGAGAGAACATTTACATCATAGGGTTTGGGTTTTGTTCTTGCATTACGCAAGATCGTTGGCCATTCTGATGGAGCCATGATGGCCTTACGTTTTATTGACTTTTTAATTACTGCGTACATGGAATCAACAGGCATGTAAGTGTGTCCTGTTACTAAAGAGGTTATCGAAATTTCTTTAATATTTTTGGATTTTTGAAGAAAATAGTGTAGTATAAAAAGTAGAGCTGCATTTTTATTTTGTCTTCCACAGTTGTCACAAAAGAATTCGATAGATGTAATTGACTTATTTGCATTGTCAATATTTTGTAAGTAACTTAGTAAGTTACTGCAAATTTCATTACATCCACGTTTTCCGTCCTTTTCTTGTCATAAAAAACAAATCCCATTTTTGCTATACGTTTCATATATAGTAAAATTAAATACCGCATATTTTCTGTAGAAACCTGTTAAAACCGTCGCCAAAACTTTCTGTAAGTCAAAACTTGCAATAATTTTGTTTGGATTCGTTTCAGCTTCTTTTTGTTTTGCTAAGAATATTTTTTTTGCCAATTCTTTTTCAGTTAGATGGAACTCATACTGCTCCTTTATTGAATCAGTTTTTCCTATTGCGTTTTGATAAAATTGATACTTACCACACTTGTCTTTTCAAGGAACATGAATTCCAATATTCTTTTTTTTTAATTTTTGAAAGAATACAGATTTTTTGAGCACAGGAACTGGATGACTTTGTACTCATTGTGCATACATTTTGTATAAATTATTAACATTTAATACATTTTGTATAAATATGTTTTGTTTTTTAGAAAATGTTCTCCTCTTCGATCTAGCCCGTTAGGAAAAATCTCTCTCACTTTATTTTCTGTGACAGTTCTTAACATTCTTTGCGATATGTCAAGGGTTGCACATAAAAATTGTTGACAAATTCGTGCTTTTTTGTTATTCTTAAGTAAGAAATATTTGTGAGTAACAAGGCGTTTAAAATTCATATTGGAAGTTCTGCGACACTTTACTTGTATTGTATGGACACACTCACTTAGAAACATTTTTTGTTTCTCGTTATCTTTGAGATTATAAAAATTGGTAAAAATCTGCTTTCTTTCATTTTCTGCAAACTTATTACACATATTATTATACCTCTTCGCACTACACGGATTTTCCTTAATTTTTTTTCATTCCGCTATACCTTCTTCTTTGATTTTCTTTTTTAAGACCAGAACTTGAATCATTACTTTCCTTGCTAGTAGACGGGATACAGATGATGACGTCAAACGTGTCGCTATAGTTTTCGTTGTCAGTTTCTTGTATATGGTTTTGATTGTTCTTTTTTAACTCAAAAAAATTCTGGTTTTCTAAGCTTGGTATTTCATCAAACTGATTGTCTGATGTGACGATGTCAATAATCTGCCTACCCGGTGAAGTATTTAAGGAATTGTCGCCAACAAAAATGTCTTGAGAAAACGGTAATGACTCTTGCAACTCCAGTATTGCATTTTCTTTGTCGGCTTCTAACGGGTCCAATGGTGACAGCACATTAACGTCCTTAAAAATAACGTCATGGTTAATTGCTTCAAGTAGTAAAGTATTTTGTGATGCTTCTTGCAAAGGAATAGCTGGAGAAACAATCATTTCGCTTATTTCCTTTTGTTCGTTTAAAGACTGTTGTCCAATAACCATCATCAACATTCATTTAGCTCTAGACGACATTTTGTCACAAGCGCCAAATTTAAAAACGCTGAAAAAGAAGAAAAGCATAACTCTAATTTGTTTTTTATGTTAAAAATAAAATATATGGTACCTCCTATTACAAAAAGATAAAAAAATAACTGACATAAAGATCTTATTTAAATAAAACATTAACAAAAAGTGCTTATGCAAATTTCAATACTAATAGACGTTTATGCCACACTGTTATTAAATAATTTTGTTTTGGCATAAGCAACACCATAAAAATGTGCGATTTAAATAAGAAATCTCACAAATTTGATAAAAATAATAGGAAAATCATAGAGTAAATATTTTCAAAAATAGCTAAAATCACTTACCTGTTTTAATAAAGAACAGTTTCTATTAAAATTTCACTATAAACGAATAAGACGTCGCCCCTATGACGCCCAATGCATTACTGGCGCTTATGACTGGAGTAAACACCCTGAATGAAATTCGTTCAAACAAAACTGGCGCTTGCGCAATTTTACGACACAATAAAAGGAAAATAAACCGTGGTATAGCCAAATTCAAAGAATCTATTTAAAGAAGGCGCTTATGCCAATTGTATGCGCATATAAACTCAATTTTTTTTTAAAAGGCGCTTACGTCGTTTTGCCTTGAACACGTCGATATGTGCTAGAACATCTTTTTAAGACATGACGTTGACATTTCGGAACTCAAAACCGTTATGTAATATGTTTGTTGGTTAGTTTATGTGTTATTTATTTTGAACATCTAAATATTTTTCAATAAAAGTAGTTTTTTATTATAAGTGTAATAAATATTATTTTTTTAAATGAATACCATTGATGTTATTTATTGAGGTAATTTTACTACTATGCTGTAGGAACTTTCTCTAAATAGCCAATATTCTTATTTGTAGGCGTCCAAAAATTTCTTATTTCACCATCAACAACAGTTTCTAACCAAGAAAATACTCAAACACCAATTCCTATACAACAGTCCCAACAGTTTTCTTTTATAAACCCACAGCCAGGAAATTCGCGATCTTCAGTAAATAAAATATCTTTATTATACAGGGTGTCCGGAAAAGGGAGGCCAATCCGCCGGCCACATATAGGGTGGACCAAAATAATGCGATTTTCGTTATGCTATTTTTTAATGGGGCACTCGGTATTCAATATACAGGGCGTCAAAATGAGAAAAATAAAATCGTTTTTTTATAAAGTCGAGTGTTTCATAAGATATTAAATTAAAATTTGGTGTGAGGGGGTTTTTTGGAACGAGAAATTGAAATCCGTTCACAGATTCGATATACCTTGCAGAGGGTCACCTGCGGTATATTGCATGTGTTAAAAATACCAAAACTTTTTTCCACCCCTGTATAATAAAGTTCTTGAAAAAAATTCTAATTATCCAATCTTTTCTTGTATAAAAAGTATTCTTAGTAAATTCAGTCGTTTTGAGAATCCGTTTATTAGATATCTTAATTTTAAAATCTAGATACATTTTAACAAGTTAACAAAATAAACGTAAATTATTTTTTCTAAATTACTTATTATTATAAAACATAGAATAATTACCCTAAATTATTTGTTCTACGTGACCTCCATTCATTTGTATACATATACGAGCCCTATTTATTAAAGAAAATCTAAGGCTTTAAAAAATATTTGGTTTCAACCTGAAATGCTCTCCAGCTGCAATAATTCTTTCCCTTAAATGATCCTCGTTTAAAATCGGAACCATATACACAAAGTCTGTTATACATTTCCAGACTGAAAAATGATGTCTGATGCTTTTTTGGATAGGTGCAAAACTCTTGTTTCAGAATAATATTTAGCATAAGACTAAGGTTTCAAAACAAAGGTAAGGACACAAAGTCACGGTCTCATCAAATCCATATAATTTTTTAAAAGCTACACGTGTTTCGCTCCTATCGGAGAATTATCAGGCCTAGACCTACACAGATCACATTACAACTAACAACAAGGTTGTTAGTCACATTACAACAACAAGGTTGTTAGTTGTAATGTGATCTGTGTAGGTCTAGGCCTGATGATGCTCCGATAGGAGCGAAACACGTGTAACTTTTAAAAAAATTATATGGATTTGATGAGACCATGACTTTGTGTCCTTACCTTTGTTTTGTTTTCGTTTGGTTTCTTAGAGAAGAAAGGATGATATGTTTCTATTAGACTAAGGTTTATAAGAATTTCTTATAAACTGCCAGAAGTAGGCTGGTTCAATATGGCAAATTTCTTACATTCAATTGTAATTTTCTACAAACTTATTAAACTGAAAAGTGCCTACTTGGATGATAAGATCGAATTTGAATTTGACGGCGGCTGAATCTTTTGACTATACCGTCACATTTAAAAAATCACTCCCTTATCAAATAGCCTCCCTGATAAATAACTAGAATATAATGGACTTTTTTTTGTCAGTAGCTTTATTCAGGAAGAATATTAAAGACATGTTACTGAAAAATTAACTTCATTTTATTTCTCTTTGTTCTTCTTTTATATGGTTGCCTACATGACTTCATTTTTATCTTATATTTTTGAATTTCAGTGCATATCACATATTTTATTTGTAATTAAGTTCTGTAATTTCATTCGTATATGTATATATATAATTGGTTCTAGCTTCATAATTAGTTTTTTGTAAGTAGTAATTATAAAACATAGAACCAAAACTAAGAAACGAAAACCATGGGTTGGGTTGGGTTGGGTTGGGTTTTTTTACTAAATTGT
This sequence comes from Anthonomus grandis grandis, assembly GCF_022605725.1. Taxonomy (NCBI): domain Eukaryota; kingdom Metazoa; phylum Arthropoda; class Insecta; order Coleoptera; family Curculionidae; genus Anthonomus; species Anthonomus grandis. The sequence continues at coordinate 27,860,264 of NC_065555.1, forward strand.
GCAAATATACCACAAATCGCTTAAATATGTCATCAAATAGGCAAAGAGAGTGTTGGTCGATTATTAATGATTTTAGACATTGCCATAGAAAAGTATCTGAACCGGAGTTAAGACCTGACATTTTAAACGACTATTATTGTGATATACCTAATATCTTGCTCAAGGGCATTCATAGTAACATTGATCCCTTACACTATCTTCAACAAGTGTCGGTTGAGCATTCATTTTTCTTTCATCCTGTCGATCTTACCGAAGTAAAAAATGAAATCAAACGCCTAAAAAACCATAAATCATCTGGAGCTGATGGGATATCTTCGAGGTTGTTACTCTTTTTGCCTGATTCAGCCTTAAATGCTTTAGTTTCTGCCATAAACAATTCTTTACATATTGGCATTTTTCCTTCATGTTTAAAAGAGGAAGTGGTTATCCCTCTTCATAAGGGTGGAGATTTGGATCAGCTTTGTAATTTCCGTCCCATTTCTATTTTGTCTACCCTCTCTAAGATAGTTGAAAAACTTGCAAAAAGCAGAATTTTGTCCTTTTTAAATCATAATGGCATTTTGTCTGCAAATCAGTTTGGATTTCAAGCCGGTAAAGGGACTCATGATGCTGTTTTTAGCTTTTTGGAGAGCGTCTATGTGTCCTTGAATTCTGGAGAGTCATCGTGATGTGATCGTGAGAGATCACGTGTTTTGTGATCTATCCAAAGCATTTGACTGTGTGGATCATGGATTACTGTTATCTAAGCTCAATAAATATGGTTTTAGGGGTGTAGCGTTGCGATGGCTTGAGTCCTATCTATCAAATCGTACTCAGAAGGTTACAGTGTCTGGGCGTTCGTCTGCTTCTAGGTCCCTAAAATGCGCCGTTCCCCAGGGTTCAGTGTTGGGACCACTGTTATTTTTACTGTATGTGGATGACTTGAGTTCATTGAAACTGCAAGACAAGGTGGTTCAGTTTGCCGATAATACCACCATACTATGGAGCCATAAAAATTCTGATTATATTAAGACTTGTATCCTTGAAGACCTTCAGATTTTATCAGGATGGTGTGCTTCCAACAGGCTCGTGTTTATTGTAAGAAAGACGTCTATTATGGGGTTTAAGTGCGATGTTCAGGGTCTGATGTTTGACGAAAATTCCCTCTTGCAGAATAAAGAGTGCTGCAAGTTCCTAGGAATTACCATTGATGGTCGCCTTCGGTTTGAAGATCATATTTTAATTTAGCTGGGAAATTATCTTCTGGATGTTTTGCAGTAAGAATGGCAAAACAAAAGCTGGGAGGGGTGGTTGCACGTTCAGTGTACTTTTCACTTATTGAATCTCATATTCGGTATGGCTTGCCTTTTTGGGGTTTAACCAATAAGGGGCTGCTTAACATTGTCTTTGTTATTCAAAAAAAAGCAGTTAGATACCTGTGTTCTGCTAAGTTAAGAGATTCTTGCAAACCCCTCTTCATTTCTGAAAAAATCCTAACTCTTTTTTTTTTTTTTCTCTCTTAGAAACAGGTGCTCTTATTCACAAATTTCCCAAACTACCCTCTGTCACTGGCCATTTGACTCGTCGTGTAAATGATGTTCCCCTACCTATTCCTACGTCTTCCCTTACCAAAAATTCATTAATTTACATAAGTAAAAAAATTTACAATCATGTTCCTCTATGTGTTAGACATATATCGGATGTTAGGAAATTTAAAAGAGAATTAAAGACGCTTTTATTGGCTAAGGCATATTATAACCTGGATGACTTTTTTAATGATAGGTTTTAACCTTGGACATGTTGGAAAGTTTTTTTTTTCCTTTTTTCTTCTCTAGTTTTGTCAACAAGTTTACCTTTATTTAGTAATTGATTGTTTTATTTAGTTATCTTTAATTCAAGTATGTTCAAAAAGTTTTGTCTTTATGTGTTTAATTTTGTTCATTGTTTTGTAAATTTTTGAAATTGTATTTTTGTTTTGTTCTTTTAGCTTGTAGGATGCTTGTACACAAGATTATTCTTACGTAATATAGCACATTTTCTTTCTTTCTTTCTTTCTTAGATTTAACTGTTTCACGAATCATTGGCACATGAAGCTTTTTATTCAATACTATTAAAAAACTTTTCCAACTTTTTTATATGATAACAATCCATACAATATAAAGCTTTTACTGTCAACGTATTTGTCACGTTTGGAATAAATAAACCAGCTTATTAATATCACTATTATTAATAAATAGAAAATCTAATCTGCCTTCGACTATAAAAAATAATTTATAGTCAGTAGAAAATAATAAAACTGATTATTATTTATCTTTTAGGTTCTAAGTAACAAAATATTGACTGCAAAAGACACAAAATCTGTTGAGGATATCCCTAAGAAGGTGATAGGAAAGGGCACAAAAGTGGGAGTGCCGAAACCTGGTCAAAAAATCCTGATAAAGAAACCTAGGGCAACAGGTATACCCAAACCAGTAACCAGCAAGCCGATTATCTTATCTGAGCAAATTATAAGGTATGTTGATATCATATTAGTTATATTATACTATGCTTTCCTGACTTAGAACACGTTGGTAAACATTTAGAAGTCTATTTCATGTTAAAACACCGACATTTATGCAACATAACTTATACGCAAACAAAATCGGTTTACATAAAAAATACATTTGTTCGCAAAACTCAGTATTTTGTATGAGCACCTTTTACAGCCAATACAGTTTCAACACGACGAGGCATACTGCTTACACAATTTTGAATTCTCATTTTGATCTCTGGGATATGTTTTTAAAGTGTCATTAAGTATATTGATTATTAATTCTTGCTTGGTTGTAGGAGCTTTGATCCTAAGTTAAGATTTCAAAAACTTCCAGACGTTCTCGATAGGGTTCATGTCGGGCGAATTTCCTGGCCAGTCGAGAATATCCACTTTTTTTAGCGAAAAATGTTGTAATCTTTTGTGTACGATGGCGTGTCATCCATCCTGTATAAAAATCGGGTTTCTCGTTTCTTAAATAATTTTTTCAGTGAAGGGAACAGCTGCATTTTAACAGCTGAACAGTATCTACAGTAAAAGGACAACTTAAATACAGTTATATAGCATTTATTAACATTTTTTTCAATCATCAAATTCTTGTGTTCATTAGTATCGCTTTGACTTTCACTAGTGTAAGTCTTAATTTACGTTGCTGGTCTTCGGTCAATAAGAACCTTTTTTTTTCTCGTCCAAGGTATATTAAATATTCACTGATATAACCACACCTTATTGATTGAGTGATTGTTGACATGATTCTGCTGTATTGGTACTTTTGTTGTTAGATTAAGCTCATCGCCCTTAAAAGTTAACACAATTGAACTGAATCCCTAAAACAACACATTATGGTTTTTTTCTTAAATTATATTTTACATTTGTTCCTTTCTAAGAAATTGGTTTATAGTTCCTGTAGCAGGTGACACAGGAAAAAGGGAACACTAAATAACATTTTTACTTTTAAAGATAAACAAAATTAATTTGTTTTATCTATAGGACCATTCTATAAGAGCATCTATTAACATATTCTATTATTTTTTGTTACTTCCAGTTTAACAGGAAGTGAATTTAACTTATTTATTTTAAATGGGACAATTGGTATATTATTACGTATTTTAATAGCAATTAATATTCTAAGAATAATGATACCGCATTTGCCATTTTTTGTTTTATGCTCATAGAATTTACTTTGTGTTTTATAACTTAAATCAGTTTTTCAGAAATACAGTCAGCAAACATTTCAAATATTAGTAAACATTGAAATTCTTTCAAAAACTATGGCAACTTTGTTTTTGAAGGTGGTAGACAATGGTACAGTGAAAACATCTTGTCGAACTTGCATTGTCTTATTTATTTAATGTAACACGACGTTTCGGTTGGTAAGTATCTCCAACCGTTATCAAGCGTAAACTGACAGCAAACTACTATTCTATAGGCTTATATACTAGATGTGTGCAGCGATGTGGAAAGGAAAGTCATCCGTGAAAAGAGTTGGGGGGGAGGACACGCCTCTCTCTAGATCCTACACTGTCCTGAGAGTAGAGGCTTCCAGATGTTGGGTATATCAACGCTTTGGCTGGCTGAAGATCCTCTGATTCTGTGAAATGAAAGCTGCCTCTACGAACTTCCTCTTCCGCCAGTGCTGTTCCTTGTGCAGAATCTTGGCTTCTGACCAATGGATATTGTGTCCATTATGCCACGCGTGCTCTGCTATTCCGGATTTGGAAACTTCTCCTCTTTGGGTCCAGCTGCCATGTTCCTTCGCTCTGATTTCTAGGGGGCGCTTCGTTTCACCTATGTATGAGTCACCGCACTCACATGGGATCCGGTAGACGCAATTTTTGGTGTCCAACAGGCCATCTGATTTGGTCTTTGATATCACGCTTCTGATAGTGGTGCTAGATCTAAAGGCAGTTCTAATATTGTACTTGCTGGCAATGCGTCGGATTTGTTCCGATGTACCCCTAATGTAAGGTATGGGTAGAAGTCTGGTTGTCGTGGTGGCCTCGTCTCTGATTTGATTTGGACGCGTCCTTTGGATGGTCCTACTTATTAGCTTCTTTGGATATCCATTCTGTTGTAGGTCTTTGTAGATGGTATCCACTTCAGTCTTGAGATCCTCGTCGTTTCTACAGATGGTTCGAGCTCTATTGTAGAGGGATCTTATGATGCCTACTTTGGTGGTTGCAGGATGGTTGGACTCATTGTGAAGATACTGGCCCGTGTGTGTCGGTTTTCTATAAACTGAAGTTCGTAGATATCCACCGACCTTTTTAACGAGGACATTTAGGAAAGAGGAGAGGTTTCCAAATCCGGAATAGCAGAGCACGCGTGGCATAATGGACACAATATCCACTGGTCAGAAGCCAAGATTCTGCATAAGGAACAGCACTGGCGGAAGAGGAAGTTCGTAGAGGCAGCTTTCATTTCACAGAATCAGGGGATCTTCAGCCAGCCAAGCGTCGATATACCCAACATCTGGAAGCCTCTACTCTCAGGACAGTGTAGGATCTAGAGAGAGGCGTGTCCTCCCCCCCAACTCTTTTCACGGATGACTTTCCTTTCCAAATCTCTCCACACATCTAGTATATAAGCCTATAGAATAGTAGTTTGCTGTCAGTTTACACTTGATAAGGGTTGGAGATACTTACCAACCGAAACGTCGTGTTACATTAAATAAATAAGACAATGCAAGTTCGACAAGATGTTTTTATGGCAACTTTATTTGAATAACAAATAATAATTGAATTTGATATGTCAATAAAAAAATAATTCAAGAACGCGTCAAAACGCAGCCTCCTATTCAAGAAACCAAAGCCTTCTATGCTATTTCTATTAGTTAAACGTGTTTATTTATATGACTTAAATTTTTCTTCTTTTGGGCTTATTTATCAAACGATTTAAAAAATAATCATACCAAATCATTGGGAAAAAGAAACCGCATTACAAAAGTGGCTGTTCCCAATAATGTGCTATTTAAAAAAATAAAGTAAATGCCAAAATTAATGGTTTGAACATTTTAAATAGACATGTAAAAGATTTAAATCATAAAATGTAACAAAAACTATTTTTCCGTCATTACTTGATAAAAAATTAAAATTTTTAACGCATTCAGGGCACCCTATTTTAAAAATTAAAAAAGTGACTTTTTCTATGAGTATAAAACAAAAAATGAAAAATACAGTATTATTGTTTTTAGAATATTATTTTTTATCGAAATACGTAAAACCATACCAAGTGTCAACTGAATATGTCAAAAGATGCTCTTATAAAAATTCTATCGATATACCAAATTTCATTTGTTTATGTTGAATAGTAAAATAGTTATAAGTGTTCCCTTTTTCCTGTGTCACCCGGTATATCCCTTATTTAGTTATTCGTTAAAGTTAAAAGAATTTCTCATCTTACAATTTTTTTCCAGACCTGCAAATACATCTAGCACGACAGAAAACCTTCAAAACCCATCGATAGGGCTAAAACGGCCTTATGAAGATATAGAAGATGTGGAAAAGGCATTTATTATATCAAAAGTAGCGAAAACCGAGTCTAGTGAGGAATTGGCATCTTCTACTGTCACAACTAAACCTGGAAAAAGTCGGAAAACCAGCGGGAAAGCTATGATTTTACAGCAAACTATTATTACACCTAAAGGTAATGTTTAATTAATACTTAACTTAACCTCAAATTGTACACATGTGTTTATTTTTGCTCTGATTTAATTTTGAGTTTTTTTTTAATATTATAGCAAAAACTAAAACTCATTTTGCTTAAAGTTAAAGAGCTAAGTCGCTACTGTGTGTGTAGCATATTGATTCTACACAATTATTTTGTTTTTATTGGAGTTTTTCTAAGTAAAGTTTGTAAGGTTATATTGTGAATAATGAAGCCCTGCAACAAGTGGTTAAAGCCAATTAATGATGATCACATAGAGAAAGCCCCTAGATATGATAGCTGCCGTGTATTTTTTCATTTGGATGAAAAATGTTCCGGTCTTTGTGCAAGTGAGCAGAGAGCCATAGTTGTGCAGAAACGCATTATTCTGTTCTTTTGTGATGCTTGTGTGCTCTCCTTCAAAAAAATTCCTCCGCTGACAAACAAATTTATACAACTGGAGGAGCAGATTAAATCCCTAAAGGATGAAGTGGAAACATTAAAAAAACAGCAGACTTCTCAAGGGAACTAGGGTGCTCCTGCTAACATGGAATCAGAGTTACATGAAATTGAAGATCGTGAGATCAGAGCGGGCGAACAATCTAATGGTTTACGGTGTTCCTGAGTCTGGAAGTAGCAGTATGCAAGAATAAATTCATAAATGGTTCTCCATCAATTACCAAAAAGCCACTACCAAAAAACCGAACACATTAACCTCCATATCTATTTATTTTCAGAATCTGGGTGGCATTGGTACTAAACTTGATCAACTTCGTGGTGCAATATTGCAATGTGATTATGATGTCATTATTTTGATTGAGACTTGGCTAAATCAACATTACTCAGACAATGAATTAGCTAATTCTGAATATCAGATTTTTAGGCTAGATCGCAATTCCTTAACTAGTACTAAACAACGTGGTGGTGGAGTATTAATGTTAGTACACAATAAATTTAAAGCCAAACAAGTCAAGACCAATATCTTAAATGTGGAGCAAATTTTTGTTCAAGTGGATTATGGTGAGCTATCTAATATTTTCTTAATTCTTCAGAAGAAGTCTACCGTGTCCATTGTTCAGCAGTTGAAAGTATTAAGGACAATTTTCCCAATATACCTGTATTTCTATTTGGAGGTTACAATTTACCCTTAGCCACTTGGAATTACTCAATTGAAGAGGGTCTGTTAGTTGAGTGCGCACTGACCTATCCAGCCAAAATAGTTTGTGAATCATTTTCTTATCTGAATATGCGACAATCTAATATTATTCCAAACAATCATGGTGTATTTCTGGATCTGATTTTTAACAGTATTGACGAGTGCCGTAAAATAACTGTTCAACAAGCTTTAGACAATCTTCTTCCGAACAACTTTCACCACTTAGCAACAATTTGCAATATTAGGGTTAGTGATAGGATTAAAAGGTTGGATTATAGTACAACTTATTTTGATTTTAAAAATGCTGATTTTGTAAGTTTGAATGATTATTTTTCTTTAGTGGACTGGATTAGTATTTTTGATGATTGAGACATCGATAATTCAATGAATAACTTTTATGAAGTAGTTTTATATGCAATCTCACTCTATGTACCAAAAAAAAATATATAAACCTTCCAGGTTTCCTCTAAGATCTAAGCTCCTATCAGTCAATCAGCCTAAAGCTATCTTCTTTTACTTTGATGTTTAGAGCTTGTTTTGGGCGTTGACTTTTTGGTTTGTTGCCTCTCTCATCTTGCTCTTTGAACACTTACTGTCTCCTTATTTTTTTTCTTTTTTTTTCTAAAAGAAAAAGGTGGTTTTTAACAAAAAACACGCCAATTTTTTTTTTCTGAAAACCGCTAGAGATAGGTATAGGGAAATATGATCAAGACTCAAAATGAAGCAGGAAATCAAAATATTTAAAAATATAGAGGGTGTTTTATTTAAAAAATCAAAGATGTTGCAATTTTTTGCCATATTGCCATATTTCTAGTGTTGAAAATGTCGTAAGACCGATAGAGCACTGTTTTTTACCATAGTTACCATATTTTCAGAAAAATAGGGCTAACGTACCATCGTTCGTCAATCACCTTATCATACTTAAACTGTTTCATTTTAAACAAAGAATCACAGTTATTTGTTGTTACAACAAAATTTGAATTGAAAATGTGTATGGATTTTTCAGGTGAAATTATTCCTCAATCGCATCCCGTCACTACGGCGTCATCTTCCGTATCTGAAAAGCCAAACCAACAAGTTACTTCAGACGATGCAGTATTTGACATTAATGCTATGCCCATTGTGTTGTCCGATGACCTCTTAACTCCCGAAAGTATTCAGAACATGCCCGTGGTGCTTTCTGAAGAGGTAACGCAGACTGCTGCGCTGCCAACGACACAACCGCAAGAAAAAGTAGTGCCGCCGGTAGCTATACAGAAGAAGGTAGTAGGACCACTTCCTGGAAAACAGGTTAGTTGAATTTATTTTTGTTTTTTTTTCGTTTTTTTTTTAAACCTTTAAAGTATGCATCCTTGAACTTCTAAGCATTTTTCACATCTGCGAATTAGCTCGTCATGGAGCTCGTCATGGGTTGCCGCTCTAATTGACTCTGGAGATAAACTTTCAAATGCTTGTCTAACCCTTTCCATACAATCCTGCTGCGTTGTTAATGGATTGAAATAAACAATATTCTTTATTGTTCACCAAATAAAATAATCTACGGCAGTTAAATCCGGAGAACGAGGAGGCCACAAAATAGGTCCGTTATTGGCAATCCACTTGTCATTAAATGATGCGTCTAAGAATCTCATTACAGGAAGGGTTCTGTGTGGTGGTGCACCATCATGTTGGTAATAAATGTTTCGGTGTTCTGCCAATGGTAAATTCATTAAATATTCTGTATCCAAGTCCTCTAGAATATTTAAATATCCTTCTTCTGTAAAAATTGACACAGAATTAAAAATTTGAACGTAATACGCATTAAATTTATAAGTGACTTGCCATTTAAGTTTTCTTCGTAAAAGTGCATTTTAATGATCCGATCATTTCTGATAGCATAAAAAATACGAAACTGCCAGACTTCTTGATAATTTTGTGATCTCACAGCATGAGGATTTGAATCACTCCAAACATAAGAATTATGTCTGTTACGTCATAGGATACGCTGCAAAATATCAACTTTAATATTTTCATTGTCAACAAGTGGTTTCTTTATTTGCGCTTTCGCCTTAACAGTGCCAAAATTTTTAAAATTTTCTATTATTCGCCTAACAGCGCAACATGATGGTTTCTGTTTTTCTGGGAATCTATCTGCAAATATTTGGCATGTTTTCGATAAAACGTTACATTCTCTATAGATAATTAACAAATTTAAATAATCTTCGTGTGTATAATTTAATCGCCCCGGCATATTAGTTTTTAAAAAATTACGAAATGACAAGCAATGACATTTCTGTTATAATCCATTGGCTTGCTGTCGCTTCTAGCGGTTACTATGACAACCATCATGGCCAGCTTGATCAACAATACTTGAGCCGTGTTACTATGTGGCTTTTAATATTAGGCCAAATTTAAACTGCCAATATTTCGGAAACTATCCGTTTTTGGACTAGATAACCTTATTTTTAATTATCTTTGTGAAAATATAATAATAATAGGGGGTTTCAATTTAAAAAAAATTACTTTTAATGATTTTTTCATTTTAATTTTTAATGCTAGTTTTTGACTCCCCTGTATCTTTTTTTTAGCCAAATATTAAAATAGTCTTTTAAAGTGGTCCTTCCTTTAAAACAAAACCAAAACTAACCAATAAATAAAGGCTACTAAAAGGGAGTAATCGGTAATTATGTTAGGGCTTATAAACACAAATTTTTTACATGAAATTAAAAATATGTCAAAAACGGTTACACTTAGGTATAGGACATTAAACATAAAATATACCTAGAATTTCACGTGGAATCCAAAAATGTAAAAATATACAGGGTGTTCCATTTAAAGTAACGAAGTTGACACCTACTTCCGGTATAACCGGAAACGTTACAACTATCAAAATATTTTAGTTCTATGGCCCCCATCGACTGTGCTACGTTGCCAAATTTTCAAAATTTTTGAAAGATTAGTTTTCGAGATATCGATCGCGTCTATTCGTCGTGAGACACCCTGTATATACAGGGTGTTTCAGGGAACTATGGGATCAAACATCTGGGGGTTGTTCAGTGCAACAGAAGAATCCATTTGAGTATAGGAACCCATGTCCGGAAATGCGTCACTACGCCACTACGGCTCTAAGACGCGTTAAAATTTATAAAAAACCTTAATTACCTAAATAGGATCTGGTGCATTTATTTTTACCTTTTGTACATGATACCATAACAACAATTGTTTAAAATCAACGCTTATCAATGTCAATTCTCAATGTCATGTTTAAAAATTTTATAGCTTACAATTTTTAAACATTTATTGCTAATGGAAAACTTTACCAATTAAGAATTGGCGGATATGCATTTGGCATACGGAGCAACGAGCTGCAATGCAGGAGCTGCATCACGGTTGTATCATGAACGTTATCCCGAACGAGAGCATCCTGGATACAAAAAGTTTATTGCGGTTCATCGGCGGCTCGCTGAGACAGGCATGTTTAAGACCAAGATGCATGATACTGGTGTTGCTCAATTTGCAGCAACAATTTGAAGAAGAGGTGCTTCAGCGAGTTGCCGATGAACCATCAAATAGCACACGTGACGTCGCTAAGAATATGAATACGAGTAACGCTTCTGTCTGGCGGGTACTACACGAGCAACAACTCCATCCCTACCACTTCCAGAATGTTCAAGGTACGACTGCAGCCGATTATCATCCTAGAGTTCAATTTTGTCGATGGCTTCTGGATCATTTCACAACCAAATTTTTTACGATATGTTTTGTGGACCGATGAAGCTTCTTTCGCAAGAGACGGTATTTTTAATAGTAGGAATAGCCATGTTTGGGACGAAGAAAATCCTTATGCAATTTTTCCAAGAAAATATCAGAATCGTTGGTCTGTCAACGTATGGGCAGGCATTGTTGATGATTATTTAATTGGAATATACCTTCTATCGGAACGGTTAACAGGACCTATTTATCTGCGTTTCTTGGAGGAAGTTCTCCCAGAACTCCTTGAAAATCACGTCGACGTTGACGTGAAACGAACGTGTTGTGGTGTGAGCTCATGTTTTGGAATCATATTGAGTGATTTGGATCCAGAAATAAGAGAAATACTGGATGTTAGAAGTTACCAATCTGTGTTGTGCTTATGAATACTAAGCTGCTGTTTTAACTAGCTGTAATTTTGTTTAAAGATAAAATTGCATAATATCGTCGTTTTACAACGTTGCCAACGCATTTCTTAAAAAGTTTTTACAACTATGGAAGGGATGCAATGCGGGTTTTGTACCCAAGCTTGTTATTTTAAGGAAAGTAAGACACTTTTGTTTGGATGTGCATGTGACAATTGCGGAAAGGTTTCTTGTAGGGATTGTAGTAAGATATCATCACAAGAGATTAGATGCGCAATCGCTAAAACTAGAACCGTCTTGATATGGTGCAAGGATTGCATAGATAACTTCACTAAGTTCACTTCTGAAGGCAATTTGGAGAATTCTAAAGAACCTAGTAATTCTGGTGTGTCCACACAGTTAACAAATAGTTTGATTCATACTTCTAAATGCCTTATAAATGAATCTTTGGAAGGTATAGAAGAACGCCTTCAAAACAAACTGGAAAACTGGGCCAAGAATGTCATCGATAGTAACAAGGACCTAGTAAGATTCTTGCTGCAGAATAAAAATGACAACCTAAATACCCAGGCAGTTCCTGATAACGTGACACCGCCGCTACCGTTTCCGCAACAATCCAACAGCAGAAATATCTTTGAATCAGCTGTTCAAAGTAGAGTGAAACAGGTAGATGCCGCTAAAACTTCCTCTTCTTCTTTGTTTCCTAAAAGAGCAACGGCGGAGAAACGTCACTCAGACAGTCACTCAGACAATGACAAGGTAAACATAAACAATGAATCAGCTGGGACTGGGAACTCTGGAACAACGGATGTTGGGGGCGACCATCTGCAACAGGGATTTACTTTGGGACAAAATCGAAAACGTACAAATACAAATCGTAATCGGAATCTGGTTTTAGGAGAAGCGGACTTTCGAGGTGATGAAAATTTCGCAGGTTCAGTAAATAGGGAATATTTTTATCTGGGACGTGTTAAAATGGGAGTGACCCCTGGTTTTATTGAAGAGCACATTAAAAAGCGGTGCCCTCAGATTAGAGACCTTAAAGTAGAATTGTTGCCAGTTAAGGGTGAGACTATTTCTTTTAAGATAAGCATCAACGGCGATTGTAGGGATGATTTTTTAAGGGATGATTTTTTAAGGCCGGATAACTGGCCTAGAGGGGTTATCTTGCGAAAATTTTGGTTAAATAATAAACGCAAGATAAATTTTCATCAAAATCAAATGAATCAGACCATAGTTTAGTGCGGGATGGCCCTTCTGGTTCAGGTGTTTGCGTGTATTATGCTAATACAGGTGGTATAAGAACTAAAATAAAAGATTTTCAGCAGGCACTTAGTTGCTGCTGCTATGATATTGTTATGATTGCAGAGACTTGGTTAACATCTGAATATTCAGATGCTGAAATTGGTGTATCAAACTATGATTTATATAGATATGATCGTCAAATGGGTACGAATACTACCAAGGCTCGTGGAGGTGGTATATTGATTGCGGCTAAAAAGAGTTTATGTACACATAGAATTGGTATCCCACTTGTTGATGTGGATATTTATCAGATCTATTTGACTTTTACAATAGACAATCAAAGCTTTGTTGTTGGTTGCATTTATATACCATCTCCATCTCCACTTCAAGTTGTTATGTATCTAGTAGATCCGTTGAATATGTATATAGTAGATATTCAAGTAGTTTGTTTGTCTTGGCAGGTGACTACAATTTACCACATGCTAGATGGGAGAATGATGATCTTGGTTTGGTGGTTGGTGGTTGTCTGGAGAGTGACAGAGAGTCTGTGCTTTCTCTTGCCAACTGCTTTAGCTTCTATAACTTTTTCCAGGTAAATGGGGTTCTAAATACCAACGGGGTTGCCTTGGATCTCGTATTTAGTAGCTCAGATTTAATTAGTGTTGAACGTGCAATAGACAAAATTTTTGAGAATAGCTTACACCATACAGCAATTAGTTTCGACCTTTGTTGTGCAGAAAATTCTGATGATATGATATATGAGGAATATTTTTATGATTTTGGTAAGGGAGATTACATAGCAATTAATGATTGTCTTGCTGGGATAGACTGGAATCAATTGTTTTTGGGAGAGACATCTATTGATGTCATAGTTTCAATTTTCTATAATGTGATCTACTGCTCAATGGAAAGGTTTATTCCTCTAAAGAGGTACAAAAGTTCTTCTTTTCCATCTTGGTTTTCTTCAGAGCTTCGCAGTTTGATCATAAGAAAGAAACAAACTCACAAAAAGTTTAAAATTAGTGGTCAACAGCAGGATTATGATGAATTTGTATTGTTGAGACAACAATGTGAGTACTTAAAAGAGTTGTGCTATCAACAATACATTAATAAGGTGGAAATGAATCTCGCTGGCAATCCAAGGTACTTCTGGTCATATATTCAAAATAAAAGAACTGGTTTTAGTCTTCCCTCCAGAATGACATACAATAACAGGATTAGTATGAATATCTCGGATACTGCGGATATGTTTGCAGAATACTTTTCATCGGTCTACTCGGATGAGCAAGTCAATGACATATCATCTTTTGATTTTGATAAATCAATTTGTCTGAGCACTTTAACTCTGTCAACACAGGATGTTTATGAGGTTATTACTTCCTCTAAGAATAAGCTCTGCTCTGGACCAGATGGGATTCCGGCATTCTTCCTAAAGAAATGTGTTTGTGTTCTTACGAAACCAATACTGTTCATTTTTAACAAATCTCTAGGTACTGGTTCTTATCCCACTCTCTGGAAGAGAAGTTTTCTAAAACCCATTTTTAAATCTGGTAGTAGAAATGAAATTTCCAATTATCGGGCTGTGTGTAACCAATCTGAGTTGCCAAAGCTGCTTGACTGCCTGGTCAGTCATAGGATTGCCTGGAGTTTTAAATCTTTATTTAATCCTGAGCAATTTGGATTTATAAAAGGCAGATCTACTGATGCTAATTTGGTGCTGTATGTCAACTATCTCTACCGCTGCTTGGAGAAGGGACTTCAGGTTGACTCAATATATACAGATTTTTCCAAGGCTTTTGATCGAGTTAACCATGGGGTACTCTTGCAGAAGCGTAGGGCTTTAGGTATTGTGGGGCCTCTTCTTCAGTGGATCTCGGGATTCATCAGAGGTAAAACCCAGATTGTTAATCTTGGAGGTACATGTTCCTCTGAAATTTTGGTACCATCTGGGGTGCCACAGGGCTCTCACTCGGGCCCTGTTTTGTTTTGCCTCTTTTTGATTGATTTAGTTTGGAAACTTGAAAATTGTCGTGTGCTAATGTTTGCTGATGATGTGAAGCTATTTAGGCTTATCACATCCCTTTCTGATGCTGTGCTCCTGCAAAAAGACCTCAATTTATTCTTTGATTGGTGCCACTTAAATAGAATGTCCCTTAATATCAATAAGTGCCATAAGATTACTTTTTCTAAGCAAAGAAACCCTATTGCTTTTCTTTATAAAATAAATAATGTAGCAATTGGTGTCAAAAGAGAGGTTTCTGACTTAGGAATATTTATTGACTCCAGGTTGTCTTTTAAAAGTCACATCAATCAGGTGACTGGTAGGGCAATGAAAATGCTGGGTTTTATCCAACGGTCTACAACTGATTTGTCTTTGTTTACTTTTAGATTACTTTATTGCTCTCTTGTTAGGCCCATCTTGGAGTATGGCTCAATTGTGTGGTCCCCGTCATATAACTGCTACATTGAGCAGATTGAAAAAACTCAAAATAAATTTTTAAGGGTGGCGGCTTTTAGATGTGGTTACAGGAGACAGGAGTATTACTATCAGTGGGTCAGGGATAACCTGAACTTACCCACATTGGAGTCACGAAGAACATTACTCGACTTATGTTTTATGCATAAGGTTTTAAATGCTACTATAGATTGTCCCGAGTTATTGTCTCTTTTTAAACTTAGGGTGCCTTCCAGATTGAATAGACAATCAGAAATATTTTCAGTCCCATTCCACCATACCAATTATGGTATTAATGAGCCAATCACACGAATGGCTCGAAGTGCTAATGGTCTGTCAGGACAGATAAACTTTTTTGACTCTAGGATAACATCTTTTAAGGGGCAGTTAAAGAATATTATTTCATAGGGGCTTTAATTAATTAACTCATCTACACCTTACACTAATTTATAGATAGTTTTGTATATAATGTTTCTGAATATATATGTTTGTATGGGTATGCTATGTAATACTTTTGTAAATGGATTCCGTTAATAAATAAATAAATAAATAAATAAATAAATAAAAATGTTCCACTAAACGTTAGGCAGCAAATGTGGTTTCAGCATGATGGAGCGCCGGCTCATTTTGCTGTACAAGTACGCGAGTATTTGGCTTAGCGGTTTGGGCACCGTTGGATTGTCAGAGATTGTCAGTTGGATTGTGGAGTAGTTTCTTGGCCTCCTAGGTCACCCGATTTAACGTCGCTCGATTTTTTCTTGTGGGGACATGTAAAGTCTTTAGTCTACGAAACTCCAGTAGAATCAGTGCTAGACTTAATTGGACGAATAAGAGCAGCATTTGAAATCATTCAAAACGGGGATCAAATTTTTAGTGTAGTCCGCCGAAATTATGTGCGGCGTTTAAATCGGTGTATTGAGGTTGGAGGAAGACATTTTGAACAATTGTTGTGATGGTATCATATACAAAAGGTACAAATAAATGCATCAGATCCTATTTAGGTAATTAATATTTTCTCCAAATTTAAACGCGTCTTAGGGCCGCAGTAGCGTCACAGAATAAACGATCTCACAAAAGCGAAGGCTTGCGTCGGCTCCTTTGATATCCGTGAACCAGTTTTTTATAAGCTGAACTGACAGATGCACCCGGCGCAAATACACTGAGATATCTCGTAAAGTTGTAGTAAATGCATACACCGAACGAAGTGCTTTTATTTTTAAAATCAAAATGGTTATATTCATATAATACGGGAGCAAACTACAAAATTTAGTTACATTTCCAATAGGATTTTTTTTTGTTAAGGCTTATATTGGTCCTTGCTTTTTAGAATAATTATAATAATTATTATTTTTATAAAAATTGTTATTTGACAGTTTTGATACACGATAGGGGTGTAGATTAGTATACTTTTAATTTTTTTTGGAATGGAATTTTTGTGTTAGTTGTTTTATGATAATGGTAAATAATATTTTCCTTTAGTAAGGCACTAGCTGAGAAAAAGTCTGCTATTTGTGTGATGTTAATATGTTAACAATATGCATATTCATATGTACATAGGTAGGTATTTTTAAATTAAATTTTAGCTGGAAGGTTTATATGCAGGTATGTTTTGTATTGTCAAATATATACGTTCACCAAATAATTTTTTTTGTAATGTTCTGGTAAGTTCTAAATCTATATTGTTATAGCGAATAAGCTCTTTTTTAAATTGTCCTGAATTACCTGTATTTTATTTTAGTATCTGATGATGGCCGAAATGTATAATACATTTACCTAAGTGACCTACATGCATTTTTCTTGGAGATAAAGACTTCCCCTATTTGTAATCTTTAAATGGATGTTTATTCTTTATTATGAGAGAAATAAAATTGGATAAGCAATAAAATTTCCGGGCATTATCATAATGCCCGCTTATAATGCCCTAGGTGTGATAGCAGGTATTATTGCTACCATAACATATTCCGTTACTAAAGTATTATAAATAAATAATAGATAGGTAAAACATAAATAAACTTTTTCCAGCGACGCTTTTGGCAAAACAACCCCTATACGCACAAAAAGTTGGCATTTTAGTGTTTTTTTTTTAAGTTTTTAGCACAAATGAAAGAAAAAACAAAATCACAGAGCACAGAGTTAAACTCCAAAACAAGGTAATGTGTAATACCTACTTAACAAAAATTAAATAAAAAACGGCAAATTACAAAATATCGCAAATATACACACTAACGCTCGTACTAATACACTAATTATGACCCGATACCCCACTGGCGACGACAGTTATACCCGTTAGAATGACGGTAAATGGGAGGAGCCTGAACAAAAACCGGTTCGGTAAAAAGGGCTAGCCTTCGCTTCAGTGAGATCGTTTATTCTGTGGTAGCGTAGTGACACATTTCTGGACATGGGTTCCTATACTCAAATGGATTCTACTGTGGCACTGAACAACTCCTAGAAATTTGATCCCATAGTTCTGAAACACCCTGTATTTCGGGTTGAGGGTAACGAAAAAACCACGGAATCCGCCCGGCCGGAAATCCATGCATTATGTTCGCTCCCAATTTTTAATCTGATATATTTATATGAACCTCGGTATTAACAATTTATAGCAACATACAACTTATAAATATTTGGCTTTTTTTTTCTTCTTTAAAAAATAGATAAGATTAGCTGCTTAAAATACGATTGTCTAACGGTCCAATTCATCTCTTAATGTAGATGGTTAAAAAAATTAAAACACTCTAGACCACGAAAATCCTATAAATCTTTGTACTTACTAGTTACAATTAATATTATTAACGAAGGCGATCTACGATATAAGTAAGTGTATGTATATTAGATAAGTTACTGATACAGCTACTCATGATATAAAAAAGTTTTTAAGCCAAAATTTTCAGAAAAATAATTGAACAAAGGATATATCTGGTCTTTTGATGAATTAGTGTTGAAAATAGGCAATTTAGAAGTACTATTTACAATTATTATCGGCTTAAATTTATAAAAATAAGACGACAGAAGAATAAATTATTTATTTCATAATGGATATTATAAAGAGTGATACCCAAAGAGTTCTTAGTTTTTTAAATCCTGTGCTTAAGCCAACCTCTTTTTTTCGGTTCTTTTTCTAAGTGTATGAAAAGCGTATCAAAACTATAATTAACCGAGATGACTAGTCCATTTGTTTGATTCAATAATTGTAGGTCTTTCATAATTAGCCTGTATGACAGTTTGTCAAATATTATAAAAATACTACTTAAGTCGCACCTCTTCTTTGAGAAATGTAATAAATCCAGAATAGGAAACAATTATGATTTTTTGATGACCAGAAACCCTAATTTTTTGCATAAAATATCTCAAGAACCAGTTGATTTAAGTATAGGACATTACATACAAATTATATTTAGATTTTCACGTAAAATATAAAAATTTACTAACATGTAAGATATTCCACTTAAATTAACTACTTTGCCAGCTACTTTCCGTAAATCCAGAAATGCCAAAGCGATCAAAATATTTTAGTCGTATGTCCCTTAATAACTCTGACATATTTCCAAATTGTCAACATTTTCGTATAATTCATCGAATGCAGTTTTACAAAAAAACACATAGTTTACTCTAATCCCCTATATCATATAGTATAATTATTGGAGTAAAAATAAAAACGCAAAATCTACAGTGTCATAGTGTAGTATTTAAAACAGTTTCAAGAAATATTCGCATAAATCAAGGAATTTATACTGCAATAATTGTATGTCGGTTTCTTCATGAAATTTATTGATTTTTTTAATCATAGAGCATAATTTTCACAAAAATTATTACACACAAACATATTATAATTTAATTGGAATTTTTCGCCATACTAAGGTTTTATATCTTACTATACTACAAGAGGTCAGATTCCACTTTTAGAGAAGATAGTTATAGGCACCTAATAGTAAAGTGAATATACTGTTTTGATCTTAATTTATAAGTGGCGGTTTTAATTTAATATATTGTAAACGTCTACATGCTAACTTAACATGTTATATTCTTATGTAACATGACATTTCTATATCAAAGTATTATATAAAATTTGAATTATTAAAATGTTTTTTAACAATATGTTTTTCCCCTCAGCACGCCCTATTAAAATCAAATCAAGGACACAAACCACGAATTCTGCAAAACTCATTGGCCCAGAGTCAAGGAAAAATTACAAAACCGATCTGTACTCCGGCTTTAATTGCCACAGGTACTACTCCGGATGGCAAAACTGCCAAGTATGTGCTGGTTCCGCCAAAGGGTACCCCGATTCCAGATGTAAGTATCGGTACAGTGAATTTTGCATTTTTTTGTTTTGCATCAATGGTAACTAGGCCACTGCATATCAGTGAAATTAGCCAACATTCTTTTTTATATAACGCTGTAAAGCAATATAATTCATTACCGGAATGTTATCTTATTTTGAGCCAATTTTATTATAATCTAGCAGGATTCGTAAATATAATGTTCATTAAAAATATCAAAATATCGGATATTAATGATATGCAGAGTGCTTAACAAAATTCGGTGCAAATATTTTAAGAGTGTATTGTTGGAGTTAAAATTAGACTTTCTTGGCCTATACACTCTATCAGAGCTACTACATTTTGATTATTTGGAATCGTAACTACAAATTATGCATCAATTCTTCTGAAAATTTGCAAGTCTTCGGTTTTTGGGTGCTTTTTTTATTTTCCGTCCCAAAAATGGTGTAAATCCAATTTTAGGGGAGGATTCAGGGGAGCCTACCCTTCTGATGGCCCTGGCATCTTCTGTTTCCTATAAAAATTTAAAAATCTACCAAACGTTTTACAATTATATTCAAACATATAGGATGGAAAAGGCTTTGACCCCGTGGTTAAAGCCAAAATCATGGGAATAAACTTGTCATCAATCTTCTGCAATTAATCAAACGTTATATCCTTTTCTGAGTTAAATAATTGATTTCCTTGAAATTTGTGGTCTTAATGTGCGGGTGTCAAAGCCACAGTCACTGCTATTGTTGAACCATCTCGTTGAATTCTATCCAGTGCAATAGGTTTCGGTATGTAGAAATTCGACATACAATAGAGTGAGAAGAAAATAGTATCTCTTTAATAAGGAGACCATTGTATCTGTCCTTGTTTAAAGAAATTCCGAGCGCACGCGATCAGTGGCGATCTAATCCATTTGTAGTTATAGAGTACAAATGGCGAAGCGATAAGGATTATAGAGAATCGCTGTCGCTATTTTTATTACAGAGTTCCGTCCCAGCCTGCTTATGTGAAGAACATTCGTTTCAGAGTTGAATGTACTTTTTTTGACTGGTAAGACAAAATGTCCATTATTCGAACGACGTAAATCCCCACATATTTCGTGAAACACACGCACAATACAATACTCAGAAAAAATAAATGTTTGGCTGGTATATTAGGGAACGTTTTTAGATCAAAATTTGACAGGGGGACTTTACTTAAACATTTTGGAAAATGCAGTAGAACCACTGATCCTTGCCATTATTTAAGACAATCCTCACGAATTTGAGTTGGAAACAGTTTTTCAACAAGAGGCCCAATCTTGCCGCTCACTTTAGCAGAAAGATTAGAGGATATTTGACTAATACTTACCTTAACCCTCCGTTAACCGCATCATAGTTCCTCACGCCGTTACTCGCGCGGTGTCTAAGAGACGGCAAGGTAACTAATGTGTTATTGCCTCTTCTATTATCGAAAAAAAAGTTCAAAATTACTGTAAATATTTATTTTACATTAAACAAAGATATTAAATATGATATATAATGAAATATTCACGAATTAAACTGGGTTTAATTTATATAAATGTATTTCAATATTGAACAGATAATAATATGTAATGTCCACAAAATCAAATAATATAAAATGTCAAGATAACAGAGACATTAAATAAACCATTTTTAACTCACAAGTTCTTTTCTTTAGATCTGGTAAACTTGCAGTTTGTGATCTGTTTTTTATATGATCTTTTGTCAGTTCTAAAGCTAGTGTTTTTATAAAATGTTTTCTGTTGGTTCTTATAGGATTAAATTAGCTTTGTAAATTACATATGCGTTTATGGCCCCTACATTTAGCATTTAATAAAAAACTGTCATCGGCCAGCGGTTAGTGTTTCTAGACACCGAATAAGTGGCACAAAGTTTATCTACAACGTCAACACCAGATTTTGTCTCATTGTAGAAAGTTACGATATCAGGTTTTTTCTTTTCACCAGTTGTAACAACATCAATGGCTGAATCATGGTGCATGCTAGAGAATAGAAGAACATTTTTTCCTTTTTTTGGGATATAAGGAACAAAAGTTATATTCTCTTGAAAAGCAAATGTTGATGACTAAACGTCTCGATTGTTCACTGATACTAAGCTAGGTGGGAGTTCGCGTTTGTTTTTTCTTACAGTTCCAACGTAAGTGAGTCGGTGATTTCTTAGGAGATTTGTGACGAGTTCGTAGCTAGTAAACCAGTTGTCGCCGGTAATATTTCTTCCACTGCCACTCAGTGGGGCACATAGTCTTTTTACCACAGATATAGCACTATGTCAACTTTGTAAGGTCCTTCAGGTTGCACCCCGACATATATTTCCAAATTGGCAGTATAAAACATTTTAGAATCAACAAGGGCTAATATCTTTATACCATATTTCGATGGCTTGCTCGGAATGTATTGTCGAAATGAACATTTGCCCCTGAACGGTGGCAACATTTCGTCGACTGTGACATACTCACCAACAGAATAATTTTGTTGGCACTTTTCAACAAACATTTTAAAAAGGTCTCTTATAGGAGCAAGTTTGTCACAGATTTTCCGTTCATTCCGCGTTTCTTTGTCATCAAACCGCACATTTTGCATGAGGAAATGAAATCTATTTCGAGACATTGTTATTCGGAAAAGCTCAATGCCAGAATTATCAATAGCTCAAAGGTCTGCTGTGTTTAGTCGTCTATTCCTAAGGAATCCTGCCATATACAATAAACCAATAATTGCTTCAATTTCAGACAAGTTGGTAATCTTGCAGTCTCTCTCTCTGCTATATCAATCCTTCTTACTAGAAATATACTTATCAGTATTACTGACAATTAGGTTTAACATATCGTCGTCAAAAAAAGCACTCGCAACAAGCTAAAACAGATCTTGCATTTCTAGCTGCACCTTTGACCCCAGGCAAATGGCTGACAATATTATGTGAACTAGATATTTCTTGTTCTGTATCTGAGCATTCCAACTGGTTTTCTACGACGTCTTCTTCGCCTTCACTACTATCCTCAGCATCCGACAATACATTGCTGTCGTCCTCAGCTAATTCTCGCAGAATTTCTGCATCTTTTTCAACAAGTGGAATCAAAAAATCTCTTCGACTATAAAAAATGTATATCAAACACTACAAAACAATACAAATATGCAGTTATAACTTACCATTTTGCCAAAAAATCGATGAACATTTTAACAAAAGTACTCGCGCGGCGTCTGACAGACTCCACATAATTGATGCATGTTGCAATATTGATGTTGCCAGTTTCCAAAAATTCTACAATAGATTATTTTACTATCTTGAAGTTAATGGTGCACATTTTCAACATCTTCTGTAGCGAAATTGTTACATTTCTGTGTTATCTATAGTTTAATTATTTTAAATAGAAATAAAAAAAGGGAGAGGGAACAATTAAGAGCCGCACTGAATAAAAAAATATTATACTATTTTTGTCTCGTTCATTTAAATAGCTTTAAGCTAGCTTGGGCCAGACTTAAAGTAGAGGTGAGCTATTGTATGGGAACATTTATTTATTATATACATTTCTGTTTAAATAAAAGTCGTTATTTATTTATTGTCTACAAACTTTTAAAATATGTATGTAATTTCCACAATTATTTTTAGGTTAAACCAATAAAATCTTCAATAATAAAGAAATCAGCGGTAATCCCGCAGTCGAAACTTACCACCCCTGCGACGCTTTCGGCCGCATTGACTTTACCCGAATCTAATAATCCGGTAGTTGGGAACAAAATAATGATAGTGACCAATGCGCAGGGGCAACAGACGCGTTTGGTGCTGACGCCGCAACAGCAGAAGGCTTTTATGGGACAAGGAGGCTCCAAAACGAAAACCATTATTAAAGGGACTTTCCCGAAAGCGTTACTGGAAACGGCTATTGCGGCCACCGCGCCCACGGGGTCACAGGTTGCTAAGAGCATTGCAATTACTTTACCGGGTAAGTATATTCTTTCACCCATTTTAAATATTCTGTGTTTTATACTCTTAAAATTATATATTTTAATTGGCTTTCATGATTTATCATTTCCAAAAAAAAAAAAAAAACAATTTAAATTTATTCAAAACATAGTAATAACAATAATTTAGTACATAGCAAAATATCAATATAGAAACTAAACATGTATTTTTGAATTTCAACATACAGTGTGCCCCACTTAAAGGTTAGCCACCCCTCTAAAATGTTTGTTTCTTGACCAATTTTCAAAAACTTTTTTTTGTTGGATAGATGGTCAAAAATGGCACTTATGAGCCAAGTTCGACATTTAGAGAAAGCAGGTCATGACCTACTGTATTCAAGTTTGAAGTGCGAAAAATCGAGAAGTAGTATTAGCGATATTTATTTTTGAAAAATGGTACTGGATTATTGTTCAGGACCACTTAAAACATAAGTGTACCAAATTTGGTTATGATAGTATACAGGGTGTTGAAATAAATTGGAGTCAAATTTTTAAAAGGCGCAATAACATTCTTAATCAAATACGAATATTTTTTAACTTTTTGGCTAATTGGCATGCGTCTTGAGAACACAAAGGTTGGAAATATCCATGATAATATGATCGATTGTTGTTTATTGAAGGATATTTCCAACCTTTGTGTTCTCAAGACGCATGCCAATTAGCCAAAAATTTAAAAAATATTCGTATTTGATTAAGATGTTATTGCGCCGTTTAAAAATTTGACTCCAATTTATTTCAACACGCTATGTATACTATCATAACCAAATTTGGTACACTTATGTTTTAAGTGGTCCTGAACAATAATCCAATACCATTTTTCAAAAATAAATATCGCTAATACTACTTCTCGATTTTTCGCACTTCAAACTTGAATACAGTAGGCCATGACCTACTTTCTCTAAATGTCGAACTTGGCTCATAAGTGCCATTTTTGACCATCTATCCAACAAAAAAAAGTTTTTGAAAATTGGTCAAGAAACAAACATTTTACAGGGGTGGCTAACCCTTAAGTGGGACGCACTGTATACACTTCATACAAAATAAAAAGCGTTGCACGTCATCGTCCATCTCGCTGCTTACTTGAGAGCGCGGTTGCCGGATTGTAATAAATTTGGGTATCTAAATGTTATGATAATAGGAAATTATGAGTTTTAATAATTATTATTGTAAGTTATATTTTTTTTTTTGTAAGTTATAATTTCTGATTATCTGTTTTATTAGCCTAAATTCACCCGATCTCACCTACTACCTGGTAAACAGGTAAAGCACTTTATTTATATACTATTGTTAAGTTTTAAATTATTAAAGTATAATAAATATTAACACCCCCCTTAGTTTAAAGAATAAATGCTTAATAATTTTGCCTAAATTTTTTTTTTTTGGGGCAAATAAACAGAAAGCTTTTTAACAAATACAAAATAATATACAGGGTTTTGCAAAATTCGGTGCAAATATTATAAGAGCGTATTGTTGGAGTTAAAATAAGACTTTTTTTCCCCATAAACATGTATCCTAAAATGTATCCCCTCAGAGCTACAGCCCGTGTAAATTGCTTGAAAAAAAATCGGAACTATTTGGAATATCGGAAATTATTTGGAACCGTAACTACAATTATGCGTCAATTCTTTTTAATTTTCCGCCGCGAAAATGGTGTAAATCCAATTTTAGGGGAGAATTCAGGAAAACCTACCCTTCTGATGGCTGCTATCTTATCTTTCCTATAAGAAATTTAAAAATCTAGCAACACCATCGTTTTCGAGAAAATCCCTGATGGATGAAAGGGAAGCATTCTTACACCCCATTAAACTATCATATTAGAAAAAACGAAATGAGCTGTGACTGTTTATTTTTGGTCAAATCAAATTCATTTTATCGAAAAAATGCCAAAAACGATTATTTTAGATTTTTTCATGGCTAATTTAATTGTGTTCTGGATTTTCAAATTTCATGTTGAATGGCAGATATAAGATAGGGCTATAGTAAAGGTAAGTCCTTCCAAAATCCTTACCTAAAATTGGGTTGGGGCCAATTTTTGGGTAGGAAAATGTCAAGAAGACCCAAAACAATGCAAATTTTTAGAAGATTTGACGCATAACTGTAGTCAGTGTCCCAAATAATCGATTTTCTTCAAGCAATTTGCACGGGCTGTAGCTCTGAGTAAGTGCATTTTAGGATACGTGTTTATAGGAAAAAAGTCTTATTTTAACTCCAACAATACACTCCTAAAATATTTGCACCGAATTTTGTAACACCCTGTATAATAATACGAAAATTATATTTTTTGTTTAGTACTGATCTGATTCTGTCTCAGAACTACTAGAGTCACTATCATCATTTCCAATATAAAATATACGAGGAAGAACATCTTGTCGATCCATTATTTGCTCCCTCTTGTACCATTTTAAAATTTCCTTTTCCGTATGTGTGATTGTATTTTTCCATATATCGTGGTTTATGGTTGTAAGGCTTGATGCCGCATGTTTAAGCAGTCTTGGTGTGAATTGCCATCCCTGTCAATGTGCTTATTGTAATAGGATTTTGATGTGCCCCATATATGTTCGATTGGGTTAAACATACAGTGATATGGTGGCAGGCGAAGAACTTTATGACCAAACTGCTCAGCCAGATCATCTATTAGATATTTTCGCTCTGGTTTATTTCTAAAACAAAAATAATTATTATTAAAAGCTAATATAAATAACTTACCTTGCAACAATTCTTAAAAGTTCACTTTTAAATACAGGGTGGCCATTTGAAAACCAAACAGAGCCTATTTTGGTTCCCTCAGAACATTTGCGAAAAAATCCTCGGACCCGTCAATTTTTGATTCAAGGGGGAAACATTTTTTTGCTAGTTTCGCTCCCCTGAGGGCAAAGCCCTAGCAAGGCTGACAAATTTTAAATGGAACGGGGGGTCGAGTGATACCTTATTTTGAAGGTATTTTTATGTGGATTATAACCCTAAAGTTTTAAATCGTTACTATTTGCCTAGTCGATACAGGGGCTAATAAAAGTTACAAAAAACATGTTAACAAGTATAATTTTAAATAAAGGGCTTAAAGATAAAATCAATCAAGTAAATTCAAAAATGTTAAGAATGAAAAATGTAAGTTCAAAATGTTGGCCTTCGACTTCCATACAATAATACAGGTTTTGTCCAAACCTTTCCCGTACATTTTGCAAAATTTCTGGGGTGATTTGACGACATTCATCAATTATTCTTTGTCGCAAATGGTCTAGCGATGTTGGCTGACTAGCATAAATTTTAGTTTTTAAATGGCCCCATAAAAAAAATCTAACGGGCTTAAGTCCGGAGAATGTGGAGGCCATTCAATAGCTCCTCTTCTTCCAATCCATTGTCCTGGAAACGTTTGGTCCAAATATTGACGAACCCTTGCAGCATAGTGGGGTGGCGCCCCATCTTGCTGAAATACTCGACGATTTTCCAAGTACTCGTTGTTATTTTCTAGTATCTCCACTAATGCGGGATGAATTGTATTTTCTAATAACTCCAGGTACATCTCTCCTGTTAAATTGCCAGGTAAAAAAAGGGGCCTACGATATGTTTACCAAAAATGCCAGCCCAAACATTTAATTTTTCAGGATGTTGTGTATGTGCACCTCACGAAATATTCTGGAGGGGCGATCCTCATATGACCCACGAGGTAGAGCTCAACTTGGTACAGAGAGTAATTCAGGATTCCCGGACTAATGAATTGAACCAATTGAATAATCACCGGATGAATTGTGAATGGTCACCAATGAATCACCGGATTTAACACTCTTAGACTTATTTCTTTGAAGACATCTTAAACCCATTGTTTATAAAACACAACCTGCTAATATTGCTGATCTTAAAAGACGAATTGCAACAGAAGGCCAGTCAATTCCCGGAGAAGTTTTTCAAAATGTTATAAGAGAGGAGTTTTAGAGTATTGTTTATAGGAAAATGGAGAACATTTTCAGCAACTTATAAGATAGTGCTTAAATAAATCCTATGTATTTTATTGTAGAAACTTCTCTTTCGCAAATAAAATGCTATTTTGATCGAAGTAAAATAACCAATAAACAGGAAATGAATTCTTAAGAATATCTTCCTATTATTCAATGATTTTAACGGTGTAACCTACTGTTCTAATCACTACAAGGAGACCCAATACAATAGTTTTTCTATAAGCACATTCCTGAAACTACGAGACAGTTTTACCACTAACCAAAACTCTTTATTTTTAATCTCGACACGTGTTTCGCTAACGATGTTAGCATCTTCGGGAGAAGATTAAAACGGGAGAAGAAGTTTTAATTAATTTTAATTAGAGAAGAAGATGCTAACATCGTTAGCGAAACACGTGTCGAGATTAAAAATAAAGAGTTTTGGTTAGTGGTAAAACTGTCTCGTAATTTGAGCATCACACCAAAGGTTCCAACCATAAGACTACATTCCTGAAAACCAAAATCTCAATGCAGGCAAGTTTTTCTTCAACTTTAAAACGAGATTATGCGAAAAGCAACAAAGTAGGATACCACGGAAAAGAGAATTGAACGCTTTTTAAAACAGTTTCAATTTAAGATTCTAAGGGTGCCATCTTGCCTTCCTAGAGGATTGAACCAGGAAGGCTTAAAATATTTATTTACTTATTTAGAAAATAACTTTAATGGGGCACAATGAAACTTTACTTAAGATTTTTTATTATTTTAATAAAAGGCAAAAAGTGGAGAAACAATTTATGTATTTAATTTTTCCATAGAGTACAATTAATCTCGGGTTGCATAACCCTTAGTCTTAATAACTTCTATACATCTTAAATTCATTGACAGCAATAGTTTGTTAATATATTCTGGACTTATGGTCAACCATATTTTATTTAATTGAAATAATTCATCCTGGTTTCTGAATTTAGCCTTGTTCTTTTGTCGTAGACGTCGATCCAATTCTTCCCAAAGATTTTCTATAGGGTTAATATCCGGGCTCTGAGCAGGCCACCTCATGACATTAACTTTATTGCTAACTAACCACTGTTTCACAAGTACAGAGGTATGCTTTAGATCGTTATCGTGTGGAAACGTCCACAATAATGGCATGTTGTCTTTAGCATGTGGAAGCATTTGCTGCTCAAGAATGCGCAGATATCAAAAACGATCAATTTTACCTTACGTAGCTACACGCACTAATGGACCAACACCTCTTCCTGAAAAACATCCCCGCATCATAACATTTCCGCCGCCATGTTTCATAGTGGACAAAGCGTATTTAGGTTTAAGTCTACAACTCTTCGGACGTCTTACCCACTTTACACCATCGGATCCAAACAAATTGAATTTGCTCTCATCCGAAAATAAAACATTTTTCCATTTTTCCACGGTCCGTGAAAGATGATCCCTTGCAAACTGTAGTCTAGCAGCCCTTTTCTTAGGGGAAGTAAAATGTTTCTTTGCTGGACGCCGCCCATACAGTCCCATTTCCCTAAGGCGATACCGAATGCTTCGAATTGAGAGTGAAACTTCTGGAAACTCTTGTTTAACACTACTAGCTGAAGCAAATGGGTTACTGGTTACAAAACTCCTAATTTTTCTATCTTCAGCATCATTAGTTTTTCTGGGTCTTCCGGTCTTGGGGGGGCTTTTAAAAGTTTTTCTGATCTTCCAAAAGCAAATAACCTTGCTTTTAATTGATCTATTAAGATTTAAATCTTTAGCTATTAAAGCTTGCTTTTGCCCACTATTAAATTTGTCAACAATTATTTTTTTACATCGTCCGATAAGCTGTATCCGCGGGGCATTTTTAAATCCATATACGATACAACCTAGGTTTAACTGAATATTAATTAACTCAATTGCAGTCATACAATTTGCAAAATTTAAAAAAAAAACAAAGAGATAATACAGGATTTTTTCCTCACTTTTTGCCTCTGCTAAATCATACAAATAAAATTATTTATAAAAAAGGCGGGTATTTCAATATTTATTGGCAACAAAACAAAATACATTCCAAAGAGATTTAATATTAGACCTCGGTAAGAAAATAAGTGTTATACAGCTAAAAATAATACAATATTTTAAATGTTTCTCCACTTTTTGCCGATAGTGTATATATATTTTGATACCGAGACTTAGGGTTTTTATTTTTTCTCTACTTACGTAGGTCTCTTTGAGATAATGGACGATTTCTTTCAAATACTTTTAAAGTTAATATTAAGCTGCTTCTCCATGGGTAATTATGTGTACTATTGAATTTATTTATTTTTTTAAATGTTTTAAAATTATATTTATTAACTAATTAAGTTTATTATTATTTATGCTATGTACGTAATTAAATTGTAGTCTTTGTTCCTGAAAGAATTATAATTTAATAGAATTAAGATTACGTCCTTTCTTTTGTCTTTATCTGGCAATTTAATAAACCTTTTATTAATTAGGTACGACAACACCGATGGCCGCTCATCCGAGCGGGCTACTAATGCCGGCGACTAAACCCGTTGCCAAACCAATAGCTCCCTCGAAGAAGATTGCACAAAGAGCCAAGCCTCAGAAGACTATCTTGATCAAAAACCAACTAGGACAAACGGTAAGGTTAATAACTTTTAAAAAAGCTTTTAATAATTTTTTTTTAAATAATTTATTTGCAACAAGTATACTCTATTTTCACGTCAAAACCTTCCTGTATTCAATTCAATCAGGACCTAGAGAATAAACATAGCTTTTCCCGAAACCATAATTTGATTAAATTTTTTAAAGTCCAGTGCAACCATATATTAGAATGGTCACCCATCAAAACACCAGCATTCCACCTGCCAAACAATGTCATCCACTTTCTATTTACATTGTTTGAGAAGTAAAATGCTGGTGTTTTGACGGGTGACCATTCTAATATATCGTTGCACTGGACTTTATATATTATTATTTTTTAATAAATCATCGGTAATTTTGTAAGGTGGCGAGTGGTTCTTAATATTTCTTCCAACTTTCATGCATTGATTAACTATACTCAATTGCCGGTGGTTCAAGAGGTCAAAAACTTAAGATTATTCTTTTAGAACAGTAATTCATTTTACAATTAACTAACAACGTATAACTTTTAGGTGTCATCTTACTCTATGATTAAAATAAGACCTAAAATTACAACTTCTTCATTCTTTAATAAAATAATGCGTATCCTATCTACGGTTAACGTTTTTTGCATAATTCCTTATTGCCCACTTGTGCGGGGTACGTATTTCATTTACGTATTTAGAAGAAATATGAATTTAAAACCCTTAACGTTACCTTTCGTTATATTTAATTCAATCGAAAGAGAAACGAGCCCAGAGGTCGGTAGATAAAACCTTAGTTCCTGGGTATATGAAAAATTCTTAAGTAAATTATTGTATTTAAAAATTATTGAGCTTAGATTGTTTAAGTTAATATTTTTTCTAAATACGTGAATAAGTCTATTTTTTTCAATAATTGAGCCTATTAAAAAGCAAAAAATTCTTTACCAATTTTAAATAAGATCGGAAATGTCTATTTTAATGACCCCAGAGAACTAGCTATTATTGCAATAAATATTTCATTAATGTAGGATTAGATATGTACAGAAACTCAAAATATGTTATTGGAGGATCCTGTTCAAGTAGTTGATTCATTATTTTTAAATTCAGCTAATGAAAACGAAGTAACCATACAAATAAATAGTTTTAAGAATGATAGTTCTCCTGGAATTGATAATTTTACATCTAGATTTATTAAAAAGGCACATCAATCTTTAACTCGTCCCCTAGTTCACATTATTAACCTAATTTTTGCCGCAGGTAAAGTCCCTGAACAATTTAAAGTTTCAGTTGTTTCGCCTATTTTTAAATCAGCAATTATCGACATAAATAATTTTTCAAAAATCTTTGAAAAATGCCTTAAAGACAGATTATTGACATATTTAAAGAAAAAAATCATCTTAATATCCAAACACCAATATGGTTTTCTTAGTGGATCTAGTACCACAGACCTAGTACCTCTATCAGCTTACTAAACAAATTACAAATTTACTCGACGATAATAAAAAATGTGTACTGGGCCCATTACTCTTCATTTTGTATATTAATTCACTAACAGATCTAAAAATTGTGAAACGGATTTGTAATATCTTATGAGAAGCACAATTATGGGCATTCGTAAAATAAAAAATATGGTTAGACACATTTAAGCTCTCACTCAACATATCTAAAACACATTATATTGCATTTTCTTTAGCTGAAGCAAACCGCCCAACATTCCATTCTTTAAATGTAGGTTACGATAAACAATATAAAGATGTAATTAAAGAGGTCTCTTTTACTAAATATTTGGGTGTTACAGTGGATAAGCATTTAAAATGGAGCGAGCATATTTTAAATCTAACTAAGAATATTCGAAAGCGATTACGAACACTTTATATCTTAAGGCAAATTGTATGCAAGAAATTATTAATATCCGTATATAAATCCTTGGTGGAGTCACTTATCAGATATGGTATTGTTGTATGGGGAGGTCTGTATCAAAACTCCTTTAAATTCCCTAAACGTAGTGCAGAACTATATATTAAAAGTTGTGTTTGAAAAAAATAAGCTCTACTGAACAAATCTGTTATACTCCAGCGATATGTTTGATGTTCGATTAATCTATGTATTAGAGGAATGCTGCTTTATAAAAAAAATAACGAAAAAAATGACTATGTAATGCATTCTTATAATACCAGTAATTGCGTAAACAAACACTTAGTTACTCAAAAAATTAACTGAAATTTGAACAAGAGATCTTTAAACTATCTTGCACCAAAAATTTTTAATTTAATTCTAAACAACATCAAGAGTGTTTAGAGGCTCAAAACATTTGAAAAATTATGTAAAAACTTTATTTTCGAAAATAGAACAAAACTTAGAGAACTCTTCATCTAGGTTAGATTTTTATCAAAGTTAATTAGGGCTGGGGGTAGGATGATGTGTATTCATTTGTATGTTTGTTATTGTGGCTCTTTTTTTATAATGGTTAGGGTATACTTTAATAATTTTTATTTTGTAAAGCACATGCAGATATTCGGTTATTTAGGTGCATAATTCGTAATTTTGTATGTCTATGTTATGCATTATATTTATGTATGTGGTTATATGAAGTAAATAAATTAATTATATTGCTGTCCTATTGGATATCTACCGATTGGTTATATTGGAACGCTAAAATTTTGTATACAATACTCTTATTATTAATTAAAGATCTTGAATTTATTATTTAATCTTTTAGTGAACAAGATCAACATTATATCAGAGGCTCTGCATTTAATAATATTCTCAATTTCTGTAGAAAAAGCAAGTATAACTACCCTAAAATAAATCGTATTATTCTTACAGATTAAAAAAAAAATAAATTTTTACAACTTACATCCAACTTCTAAATTTCAAACCAAGATCAACAGTCTTATTAAGAGATTATATGGTTACATTTCATAAGTTCATAAGGTTATATACAGGTTAATGCTTATAGGAGTCTTACAGTACACAATGTTGTGTCTCCAAAGTTGTATGGTCTAAGAAATACCCATAAAACGAAGTTAAATTTGAGCACTGCTGTAAGTTGCATTAACGCACCTTTTTACCGTCTAGATTGTCCACTGTCACTGTGTCACTTGTCCTTTCTATTCTCTCACAAGTTACTTTAACTTAATTTCATTCTAATATCATACTAACTATTTCGATTTCGTGAATTTTATACAGTTCTCTTGCACAGGAAAAAAATTCTTGTTTCTCTAGCCGTGTCATTTTTGTTTACTGCTATGCCAAAGAGATTTGTAACTAGATGGAACTAATTATAATCTAGATGGAGTTATATCTCAGCTACTACACTGCCACATGCATTATTTAGTGAAATAAATGAAATCAGTTATTTCCAATTCAATGGTGAGTTATACCTTCAACTTGGTATCTCATCGATGGCAAAGTCCAGCTAGTTGAGTACTGGCTAACTTTGTGATGGATGAGATGAGATACAGTAGTGGCCAAAAGTAGATAGACAAAGTATTATTTTCATATAATTGTTTAAAAATTTACCCACAGGTCCCCTAGATTTTAAATTATTGTTATTTGTAAGGCGGTCTATAAAAAGATATCAATAAATTTCAGTTAAATATTTTGCTTGCTATCAGATAAAGCAATAATATAAATATAGCTGGTCAAAAGTAGATAGACAAAAACAATTTTGGATTTTTTTTTTCTAGATATTTTTAAAATAAAATTAGTATAGTATTGCTTCTCTTTAACTCAAGGTACAACATGCCACGCGGAATTAGATAAGACAACGCATTATTAATGCATATCGCGCGGGTGATCGTCAAATTGATATTGCTCGTAGATTTGATGTCAAAAGAAAAGCTGTTTGGGCAATTATCAAAAGATATGAAAGGGCAGGATCATTAGAGCCAAAAAATAAATCTGGTCGACCAAAAAAAATGGACATTAGAGCTGTACGCAAATTAAAACAAATTATCCAGAATAACCCTTTCATGACTTCTCGTCAAATTCAGATAGAAAATACAGGCTCTAGGGATTTGTAATATGTCCATAAGGACTGTAAGACGAAGGTTGGTAGAAGAGAATCTATTTGCACGTAGGCCAGCAAAAAAACCATTGCTTTCAAAAAAGAATCGCTTAGTTCGATTGGAATTTGCCCGTCAGCGTATACACCGGACAAAGCATGAATGGAAACGTGTTTGCTGGAGCGACGAATCGAAGTTTAATGTGTTTCATTCCGATGGAATTTAATATATTGGACGTCCTTCTGGCCAGCGTTTGAATCCCAAGTACACAAAACCCACAGTTAAGCATGGAGGTGGATCAGTGATGGGTTGAGGTTGCTTCTCAGGTTATGGAATAGGCCAGTTACATTGCATAGAGGGCATAATGGACAGGTTTATGTACAGGGATATTCTCAGAGATGTTATGTTGCCCTATGTCAAAGACAATTTACCATTGAGATTCCAATTCCAGCAAGATAATGACCCGAAGCATTCCTCCAAAATTATGAAGCAATTTTCCGAAGAAGAAAAAATATCAGTTTTAAAATGGCCATCCCAGTCACCCGATCTTAATCCCATCGAAAATTTAGGGAAATTGTAGATCGTGATATTAGGGATACAAACTATTCAAATAAACGTAAATTATTCAAACGGTTGCAACAGAAATGAAAAAATATGGGTTTTAAACTCATAGACAATCTTATTGAATCAATGCCACGTAGATGTCAGGCTGTAATAGACAATAATGGGTATTTTACAAAATACTAATATTGTAGATAGTTTAGTTTGTAATTAAAAAAAAAATACTTCAAAAAAAAAGAGTTTTGGTTATTTTTTAAATTTGTCTATCTACTTTTGTCCAGCGTATATTTAGTTATTTCTTATTATTTACCAAATTAGGTGATTGTTTCTAAAGAATGTTTTATTATTTTTATACATGTTTATGTTGCCAATAATATACTTAAATATCTTTATTATAGAATTTTTATTTCCTTTGATTTTTAAAAAAAAATCATTTGTCTATCTACTTTTGGCCATTACTGTAAGTATTAAAATCGTGGATTATACGATTTTCGGTTGTCCCCAAGTAAAGGTCATCGATGTTTTAACTTTCTTTAATAATTAATATCCACGTCTTTAGTTTAACAAAACAAAATCTAATTTTTAGATTTTATGCTCATTCAGAATACCACTGGTGTAATTTATACGAAGTGGCATAACAAACCCACTGCTTTTAGAAGGTTATTAACTATCAATCTTCTCATGCCTAGTCCACAAGTCGTCAAAAGTCAAATGTTTACTTTACAGGTGACATCGTATTAGTAATACAGAATTTCATGAAAATAATAAAATAATTAAGATGTTACTTAAACAAAATATCTATAAAATCTTTATTAATAGAATTTTTACCAATTTTAATAAAAATAAACTTGTTTCTTCTTACACAGAACGTGAACCAGTGAATTATTTTAAATTCCCATACATCAAAGGACTTTCTGGAAAAGTAAGAAATACTATTATAAATTTTGTAACACAAATAGGGTAACAATAATAGGGTCTATTTTCGCTAATTAAAAAGACCCTATTGCTAAAGATCTATCTTCTAATTTAATGTACAAGGTTCCATGTTGTAATTGTGATGAGAGTTATACTGGACCGACTAGCAGAATGAGTCAGAACAAATACGAAAGTAAAATCATCAACTAGAACAAAAAGGACTTTGACTCAGCATCATTTTTCATTGGCTCATAATTTTGATTATGACCGTTACCAACGTTGATTAAACGTTGGCATTTCCCCAGGAACAAAATCAGTGTTATTCGAGGTCTTAAACCTGCTAAACTTTCTCTCTATTATGAAGATATTTACATCTTCAGAGTCTTGTTTATTTTAACTCTACGCTATTATTTTCTACAGTTCTTTATAAAACTGACCGCACAACTGAATATAAACTTTCCTTATAAAATTTAAAGTTTTGTTTTTTCTTTGCTGCTAGGTAAGAAAAATTCAGGGCACAGATGATGCGGACTTGGACCGACAGGTGGCGGAACAGTTAGAAGCCATCAAGGCTAGTGCACGACTTCAACAAGCAGTGAAACCTGTGTCGGAGGTCGCAAATATCGCAACCAGGTAACTAATATTTACTGAAATACGTAAATAATTACAAATTTCGGCCTTTTCTTGTTCTGGAACACTGGTAATCATAGTGTTCTTACAATAGGTAAGAGATACAAATGATGTGGCAAAGTTGCGCATTTTGGTTCGCAATAAAATACCATGTTTGTTTTCTCTTTTTTTTCATATTTTTATCTTTACCATAAATAATTATTAATGCGTTTAATTATTTATAGACCAATGGTAAACGTTAATAAACCACCAGCCATTAGGCGACCCCAAGGGAAAAAAATTGAGCCGAGTAGGCCTAAATTAACAGTTCCTGCGGCAGCAACTTTACCAACTATTCAAAAAGAACCCGAGAAACCACAGGAAGCCAAAATACCCTCTCTTTCGCCCATAGCCGCCCACGAGAGAGTACCACAGGTAATATCCTTTAAAAACGTATAAATAATTTGTTTCTATATATAATTTTGTTTTATGTAATTCGCTTAGGTTCTAGGATATTTCAGTTTTTTCAGTGGCTTGTAGCATTTATATTTTTCGTGCTACAAGTTTTCTTTAATACATGGTGGCCCATAAGAAAATTAATTTTTGATAAGATTATTAAAAAATAACCACAATATTTAACAATCGATATATACCGTACTGACAAATTAATATTACAGATAGGAGATTAATGCATTAGAAAAGGAAGTACATGCAGTATATATCCAACTATTAAGGTATGATAAAGAAAAGACTATATCCTCACCAGATATGGTTCATCACCCATTGCGTCAGACTGCGAATTGTGCACTCTTTTGGGCGCTATTTTGTCGTCCTAGTTGGTCCCGTAAAAGCTATAGTTTGTGCAAGATAAATTGATCTATTTAATAATAACTTTTAAAAGGAATAAAAGTCCCCTTTTTTTGTGACCCAAAAATCTTTTATGTTTCTTGTTAAGTGAGTTGGATCTGAGGTCAAATAAAACTCAGGTTTTAAATTTTAATACTGCCGACGTTTTGGCTTATCTTAGACCATCCTCAGGGCGATAAAAAGCAATAACCTTGTGTTCATAAACATTATGCTTATCAAAATAATCATCCATTATTCTCAAAGAGGCTTAGATATATGGTCAAAGGAAGAGAAAGTATACTCAAAGTCTCACAAATCAAGCGTCTATTGAAAGTTTACGCATTTCTCCGCATTAGGGCATCATCAGATCTAAATAAAATTATCAAAAATATAATAATAAGGAAGAAAACGCTAATTAACAGAAAAGACATACTTACCTCATCTAAATACAAAAACTACACACTAACTCTCACTAACATAAATAAAAATATAAAATATAATGTCTACAACATCGTGTACCGTTATTAACTAAAATATGAATTAAATTTAATCTTGTTAACATCGTTTTATCACTTCTCATATTATGTAAATACTCGTATACTATATCATTACCCCGGTTTGACGATAAGGTACAGTACCGAGCAAAAGTAAAGAAACTTTTTTTTTTATTTTTAAATTTATTTTATTAAAGTTAACTAAATTTTTTTTATCCTATAATACTACACCAAACTAGATAATAAAAATAAAACATAAACAATATAATTCTACTTATTATAAAGCCATATGTAAATTAATTAAAAAAAACAGGGAGCAAAAATAGAGAAACACATATTTAAAGAAAATATATAATAACAAAAAATTAATATTTAGTTGCATATCCCTTATTTTTAATAACTGCAAGGCATCTCCTTTTCATAGATCCAATCAGATTCCCTAAGGT
The DNA here is from genome assembly GCF_022605725.1 of Anthonomus grandis grandis. Lineage (NCBI taxonomy): Eukaryota > Metazoa > Arthropoda > Insecta > Coleoptera > Curculionidae > Anthonomus > Anthonomus grandis. Next base: position 27,898,028 of record NC_065555.1, read on the forward strand.
CTCCTTGGGTACAGAATGTCATGCAGCTTCAACTGCTTCAAACAACTCGTCTCCATTTTAAAATTTTTCGGGATGTTCCTTATGAATTTTTTTGTCTACTAAATCCCATAGATCCTCTATGGCATTAAGGTCAGGACTCTAAGGAGCTGGCCACTTAACAACAGTTATTTTTTTATCCTCAAAAAATTTGTTTATAATTTTAGCTGTATGCTTTGGATCATTGTCGTGTTGAAACCTCCATTGCAATAGCATGTTTTCCTCTGCATATGGCAACATATTATCAGTTAATATTTCTAAATATTTAAACCGATCCATAATCCCATCAATTTTGACAATGGGGCCCATTTCCATACCAGAGAAACAACCCCACACTTGTACATTTCCCCCTCCATGCTTAATAGTTCCCAAAGTATACTTTGGATCAACTCTTTTATTTTTAGGACGCCTGACCCATAAAATACCATCAGAAGAAAATAAATTAAACTTACTTTCATCCGAAAATAATACTGTATTCCCATCTTGCTTCTGACCAGTTTAAATGGTCATGTGCAAATTGAAGTCGGGCGGTTCGATTCTTCTTCGAAATGAAGGGTTTCTTGGATGGTTTTCTTGCCGGCAAGCCACTGTCCCTTAAACGTTTTCGAACTGTATGGACACTAATATTTACATCGTCTAGTAGAGATTTTATATCCACTGCTGTGTTAAATGGATTTTTAAGAGCTAAGGATTTAATCTTCTCGTTAACTCTAGGCGTCGTTTTTCTAGGCCTACCAGTTTTAGGTGGACTTATTAATGAGTTCCTAATGCGGTGTAACTTTATGGTTTTGGAAACGACTGAGCGGTTTAATCCTAACTGCTTAGCAATGATTGCTTGCTTAACATCCGATTGATATTTTGATATTATCAACTGTTTTATACTTACCGCCAAAGTAATACCTCGATGCATATTTACAGGTTATTCTTTATTAATTAACAAAATATTATTGTGTATTGCTTTCAATAAGCAAACATAAACTAAGAACTTTAAAAATGTTTCTCCACTTTTGCTTGGTACTGTATATACTTCAGACTTCAGATCCAATGGTCTCTGGTTCGATCCCCATTTAATTTTTTTTAAAAACTTTTTTATTTTTGTTCACGTTACGTTCACGTTTTTGTTGGCGTTTTAAAGCTCATATTTTAGTCAATAACGGTACACGATGTTGTAGACATATTATATTTAAAATTTTTATTTATGTTAGTGAGAGTCAGTGTGTAGTTTTTGTATTTAGATGAGGTAGGTATGTATTTTCTGTTAATTAGCGTTTTGTTCCTTATTATTATATTTTTGATAATATTATTTAGGTCTGATGATGCCCTAATGCGGCGAAACGCGTAACCTTTTAATAGACGCCTGATTTGTGAGACTTTGACTTTGAGTATACTTTCTCTTCCTTTTGTCATTATACTTATCAGTCATAAAAAGCGTAATGAACCTTAAAAAATGCTTATAATATGCAATGGTCTTCTTGCTTCAGTCTGAAAGAAAGTAGAACCAACTAATGACTTATTATAACTGAAATATTTAAATTATTAATATTCATATACAAAGGCTTCTTATTAATTACAGCAAAATCATCAGAACATAATTTTCGAAATTTTACGGAATAAAATTTGGCAAGCAAATAAGGAGTTTATCGTGATTAAAAATTTTAATTCATAAAGTTTTATTAATTAAAGTACAATAAACAAATATGAATTAAAATAGTTTAAAAAAACTAAAAAAAAAACACACCTTTATGGCTAAACTATAAAGTAGAAAATAATTTTTAATTACAAAGAGTTTTTATTACAGTAGAAAGTTGGACAATCAATCATAATGCATTACCTCAATAAAAATCATAATAGAATTTAAGTTATTAACAGAATAATTCAAATCATAGTAAAAAGCGTGTGGTGCTCGATATATTTAATATAACAATTATTTTATTGGCAACTATCTATGAGAGAAAAGTTATCAAAATGAAGTAAAATGCACCCCACGCTTTTTACTTGGATTTGAATTATTCTGCTAATAACTTAAATTTTATCATAATTTTCATTTAAGGTAATTATGATTGATTATCCGACCCTCTACTACTGTAATAAAAACTCTTTGTAATTAAAAATTATTTTCTACTTTTTAGTTTGATTAGCCATAAAAGCGTTTTTAGTTTTTTTGAACTATTTTAATTCATAATTGTTTAATGTACCTTAATCAATAAAACCTTACCAATTAAAATATTTTTATCACGATACCTTTGTTGCTTGCCAAATTTTGTTCCGTAAAATAATTTCGAAATTCATGTTCTGATTATTTTGTTTTAATTAATCAGAAGCCTTTGTATATAAATATAAACCCACGCATGTGTAAGGAATAAACACGGTAAGAATGCAACTACCCTAAAGACCAAGCAAGTTCGAAAGAGTAAGTTGTAGACAGATATCTCTGTCATATTTTCTCTTATTCTCCTACAGAGAATCTAAAAAAGAATTCATTAATCCTGACAGTCCTAATAAAGATAATGGGAAACTGTTATTGCATTGTCATCGGTCCTTGATCCGTTTGCAAAGTTTCAAGTTGATCAGACTTCTAGAAACCTGTGAAAATTAGGCTTAAAGATTTATACAGTTGTGGTCAAAATAATAGCAGTAGTTGGATAAAATCAAATATTCGCATTCCAAACATGTTGTTATGCACAAATTCTAAAGCTAAAACAAAATATTTGTTTTAAAAATATCAACCAACAAAGTACTAAAGAAGTACCTGTAAAGTCGAAATTATACCCGTTTGTCGTTACGTCATCCAGGTGAGAAAAAACGTATGGCGTAGATATTTTTGCCAATCAATATTAGGTTAGAAACTTTACCATCGCCTTCAGAAATTATATTAATATTAAATTAACAAATGATTTATTTTAGCAGCATATTATTATATTTTTATATTCGTGTATATACTTTCATTCCCAAAAAATTTTAAAAAATCTTGTAGTATTTATTGTATTATTAACAAACTTAACAATTAACAAATATTATTATAATTAATCACAAATAATGGGACATAAACAACAAGTCCGAAACGGAATTGCACTTCAAATTGAGAATGTGATAGAGCGAGCCGCAGATGCAACAAAATTGAGCAGAACAACGATCGCAAATATAAAGAAGAATGGGATAAAAGCAGATCAGGACTACGCTGCTCATATATTTTCCAAGCAAAAGACCGCAAAAACCAAATCTACAACACAATTGAAAAGTAGAATTCGGCACGAGCAGTAGACGTAACAAAACCGAGCCTACAAAAATTGTGAATAATGGTATAAAATTATTTTTACTCACTGGGAAAAATTTAAATACAGACAATTTAATTTACTTGTTCATGAAAAAAATGCTGCTTGAAGGAATATGTTAACACATTAAAATTAAAATACCATTCCAAAAAATAAAACATACAAACTCAAAAAAAAACACGCCATATTACATTACCAAGTTAATGAAATTGCAACGATATGATTGAATACTTAAACGACGATCATAAAATAAAATTTGCTAGAACAAAAAAAAGCTTAATCAATCTCGTCTGTATTGTCAGAGTCAGAACTGAAACTAGAGATATTGTCTTCGTCATCGTCGTCTTCGTCAGTCGTAATCACAAGTGGCAGAATGTCATAGGCATCACACACTTGTATTGCCTCCCAAGCCTTTTCAATTAACTTTTCTGTATGAAAAACATATTTTTGCCAATGATCTATAGAAATTTCGTTTATTACCCTTTCCCATGTAGTCAGAACTTGAAGGATCATATTTTCGTTTACATTCCGACCATACCATTTCAATTGCATTAAACTGGCAATGATATGGTGGCAGTCGCAAAATTTTGTGTCCTAAAAGTTTAACATATTCATCAAGGAACTACTTTTTTGCACTAGGGCAGTTTCTGCGTGCAATACTCCATATTTTATCTTTCATGGCTGTTTCTGGAAAGCCAATATTCTTTTTCTTCAACCATTCGGTCAGTCTCTGCTTTGTCCAAGATTTTCTCGGGATTTCTTCTAATAAACCAGAATGGTAACTTGCATTGTCCATGATTATAAATGACTTTGGGGGAAGATTTGGAACCAGCTGAGTTTTAAACCAGTTTTCGAAGTTTTCCTGTTCATATTGTCATGATAATCTCCCGTCTTTAATCCACTCTTGAATATTAAATTTGCAGCCTTGATGAAGCCATCTTTGGTTCCGGCGTGGACCACGATATAACGATGACCTTAAAAATAATAGATAATTCAATTCTCTTCTTTTAGAAATCATTCTTCCAGAACATAAATTTAATATAATTAATAAGTAATGTTCCATGCACATACGAGTAGTGTATGGAGTTAAATTCCCTCATATTGTCTTAGAGAGAAATTATATGAAACTATGAAACAGATGAAATTATGAAGTTAGAGGGCCCTTACAAGGGCAATAGTTTTTATTCAAAAAAAAATCTAAAAAGGTAACCAGATAATTTTTACCTTCACTATTTTTCCTTGAATCCGTGTGCTTGGTGTCATCTTGCCAGCTACTACGAAATGATCCCTTGCTAAAAATCAACGTCTCGTCAATGAAAACTGGAGTAAAACCTTCCGGACCTACATTTCTATTTTTGATATACTCCCTTAAAAAAATTGATTTTTTTATGAACAATATTTGGCAAGTCCATCAAATATTTTCTGTTATTTGATTTTTTCCACTTGAAGCCTATTGATTGAAAATTGATTTTTTTATGAACAATATTTGGCAAGTCCATCAAATATTTTCTGTTATTTGATTTTTTCCACTTGAAGCCTATACTATTGATCCATCTTCTTAAGGAGTCAATGGAAAACTCAAAATATTCAATTTCTTCCCTGAACTTTTCTCTTATTGTTGCCAATATTACATATTCTTTTCTGGCGTACATAGAATAAATTGTGTCCCGAATTCAATGTTTCAAATATGTTGTAATTTTGGTTTTTGCTGTCTTTTGCTTGGAAGATATACGATTTTATCCCATTCTTCTTTATATTTGCCATCGTTGTTGTGCTCAATTTTGTTGCATCTGCGGCTCGCTGTATCACATTCTCAATTTGAAGTGCAATTCCGTTTCGGACTTGTTCCTTTTCCAGTTGAAAAAAAACCAATATATTTAAAATCACCAGCTGCGATTGTTTATTATACCTATTATATCTTTTTTTAGGCATTATCTAACACTTTTCAAAAAAATAACTTTCAAGAACAAGTTGACAAACCAATATTTTTGATTGACAGTGACGGATATGTTTCATAACCTAGTATATAAAAGATGAATAATCATCAGACACCAATTTTTTTCAAAAGTTTGTTGTCGCCGCTGTTTGGAATATGCTAAACAAAGATAAACATAAATGACGTCATTACAAATGGGTATAATTTCGACTTTATTTAAAAGCCGATAACAAACATAGAATAATAAGAAAACTACGCGCTTAGGAAAAGTCATATTCCCAATACAAGGAATAATGGAATTTTCAGCTAAAATGGTAGCAAATGCTTTAAGAAGCCAACCCAAAGCCGAAACCCGTGTTCGTAAACGCAAAACTACAAATAGACAGGAAAAACTTTTAATTCGAGCCTCAAAGAAAAATCCATTTGCCTCTGTTTCTTAACTCCAAGACCTTGTAGGACTGGATGTTTCCAGTCGAACTATAAGACGTCGATTGAGAGAAGCTAATTTGTTTGCCAGAAGTCCACGAAAAGTGCCATTATTAAATAAAAGACAAATTAAGAACAGAATGAAATTTGCAAAGGAACATTTATGATAAAAGCAAAATAGTTTTGTTTGGTAATACAGGCCGTAGAACATACGTGGTTCTAAAATTATGGTATGGGCCAGTTTTTTATATTATGGTTTAGGACCAATATATTGGATAAAAAATATTATGTTGTATAATAAAATGTATGTTGATATTTTACGGGAGGTTATGCTACGTTTTGCAGAATATGAAATGCCACTTCAATGGGTACTCATGCGTCATAATGATCCGAAACATACCAGCCGTCTCTGTAAACAATTTTTAATTGACCACAACATTAATATGCTAGAATGGCCTGCGCAGAGTCCAGATCTCAATCCCATCGAGAATTCTCGTGAGAAACCAAAAAATCAAGAAGAGCTCTTGACAGTTATTAGCAATTCCTGGTATAGTATCCCGTAATAACGGGTACTATGCCAGGAATTATATCAAGAAATCAAAAAAATTATATCAGTAAATATATCAAGATACCACGATCTCGTAAACTCTATGCCACGAAGATGTGAGACAGTAATTGCAAACAAAGGATTTACCATAAGTTATTAAAGTGTTATATAAATTGTAAATGCACTTTTTTTGATGTTTCTAAAATAGTTTTTTTTTAATTACTTTTTTCTTCGAACACTGCTATTTTTATGACCATACAATAAAAGATATATTTTTTTATTTTTTAGTATACAAATACATAAATTTCTTTTTTATTTTTATTTATTAATATTAACATATATTATGTTATTGTGTATTTCATTACATACAAATGTTTTTGCTTTACTTATAATTTCCCAATAAAAATACATTTTTCTTTTCGTTGTGCACATACTGCTATTATTGCGTCCACAACTGTACCTACATACATACATACGACAACTCGAGCGAAGAAAGAAGTATTAAAAAGAAATAAGTTTTGCTCTACAAATAATTTTGTTCGTAATATCTATAGTTTGAAGAATATTTTCAGCTTCGACGGCCAACGTGTCTCTAATTTTTTAATCAACTTATGCGAAAAATTAAATTTTATGTTGTGATTTAAAAGATTTTCTTCATTGGTTGAAAATGAAACGTCAGACAAATTCAAAAATCTTTTGTGGAAATTAAACTGTGAATCCCAGCCCAAGTTCCGTCGAAACTCAGGCACATTATCTCGTCTCAATTATGCCAACTTAGTCGATTTTAGAATGGAAATTTTCTTACTCAATCTGTTCAAGGTTTCACATCCGAATGACTCCACCTCGTCCCTAAATCCTAAATGTAAAACCCAAAATTCTAAAAAAGATAACACTTTAAAAAAGAAACCTGATGATGCCTTAAGGCGAAACGCGTTACTTAACTAATAGACGTTACATTTGTGAGACTTGGACTTATAAAGTTTATTTTCCTCATTGTTACGTATTAGTAAAGTCTCCCTGAGAATAATAAATGAATTTTTTGAAAATTCATATACCCAATCGGTACCTGCCATCTTTTTCTTTTTGGTAAAACAATGACTAAGTTTGTTTAACTCGGCAAATTCTTCGAACCGAGGTTTAAACTTTATTAGTTAGCGAACATTCTTTTTCCTATTCCATAAAATCTGCCATCCAAGTCTCAACAATGATCTGCCAATTCTTTTTACATTTCCTTTATAAAAATTGGCTTAAATCGCCCAAGGCTGCTGGGTACATTTCCCTGGGAAAAAATAAAAATAAATAATATTCTATGTTTGAATTTCCTTTTTTTTTATTCTTATAGTTTTTAGTCTTTTTCTAAAGGAGTCCTTTGTACCCATTGATACAGGGACTTGTCATTGGCTTTTTCCATTTCAATCCTCCTTGCTTCTCTAATATTTTTCTGGGTAAAAATTAACCTTCTCTCTGTTTGTCGCTTGTGATTTCCCATTTTAAAACGCCTTAAATATATTTAAATATATAGCTTAAACGGTCGTCAAAGAGTGTGTGGAAACAACGTCTAAAAGTACGAGCACACTCTTAACAGATAACGTGACGAAAAATTGTCAACTCTATTAACTTAACACAACACTTTTAAATGACAGAAGTCCGAAGGTCTATAAACTTCAAGCTCCAGTATGGAATAAAACGACTAAAACCCGAAATTTTTGTTGAGAGATTTGCAAAAATAATTATAAGAAAACAGTTAAAAACGAATTCTCACCTGTATTTTTTTTTTTGGTTTTCCACCAAATAAGCAGTAAATAAACTCGGAAAAATTAATTCGAGAACAAACAATCTCTATATGCGTTATTCAGAAATATTTGATACTCACATCAGATCCCTGTCTGTATAATAATTTTTTTATTGGGATTTTGCAGACTACAACATCCTTACAACACATAGACAGGCAGCAAACGTCACTACCCCGAAAAAGCCCCCTTAATCTGGCCGCTAGTGTGCCAACTAAGCCAACAGAAACTAGTCATAATCTTGTACCTGGTAAACCGGACAGCACGACTGCACAGAAAGAGGCGGAAACTAAAAGGCCGGATAGTCCCATTAGACAAGTTGTAATTCAGGATGGTTTAGGCAATTTGACTACTGTGACTGTCGGCCAAATACTTGGTAAGTAAAATTTTTGAAGAAATATTTTTAAAAAAATGCACTTTAATTTTCTAATTTAATTTATATATCTTGTATATATCTTCTAATTTAATTTAAATATCTTGTACAAGGTATTCCATTTAAAAAGAAAAAAAGGCCTATTTTTTGACAACCCCCGTATTTTTCAAGAAATTCAAGATAGTCAGTCTATGTATCATAGCTAGACAAATATGAAAATGACAATAAAGAAAATTGCATGATAAACAAAGGTTTACACCACGGTTGCACATACTTATTAAGACTAGGGGCTACTCGAGCAAATGATGATGACGGGCCGCCCGCCAGAAGTACAGTTAAATAAAGGCAATAAAGAATTAATAATAATTTATTAAAATTGAAAAAGAATTTCTTAATTTGAAGTGTGGCACTGCATAGTGCTTACAATCTTTTTTACATTTGGCTCAAATTTACTTGTAGCAACACGTAAAACTGCTTCCAAACTTTCATTTGCAAGGCGGTTTCGATTTTTTTGTTTTATTATTATTTAGTATTGAAAAAGTGTGTTCACATATATAGGTAGAAACAAATAAGCTGGCACATTTCCGAGCGTTTATGCACAACTTTTTGTAGATATTTTTATCAATGCAGCGGTAAAAGTTCAGCAAGTCTCCTTCGTTGAATTTGTTGCGTAAATCTTGATCGTTTTAATGGCGATAATTTCTAACTGCATTGACTCTGGCCCATTTTCAACTGAAATTGTAAAATGATTGCTGAATATGTCCAACAGAAGTTTCACTTTTTTAAACTCCGAAAATCTGTTTCGAAAAGATTGAATCAAAATATCTAGCTTTTCTACATAACTGAAATTAATCGCAGTTATGTTGAATTTTTCAGCCATTTTCTTATAATTCGGAGAATGATTGTAATTTCCAGAATTCAATTATGATCTGAAAAGTGTCAGCTTACATTGAAAGGATGATACATGAGCGTAGAGCTGGGATATCAGTTGATTTTTGCCTTGAAGGCGTGTGTTCAAGACATTCAAATGATTTGTAATGTCAACTAAAAAAGCCAAATCACACAACCAATCAGGATTTTTAAGCTCCGGAACATCCCTTTGCTTTTCCGCCAGAAATATTCCAACTTCTTTTATTAATTTTATAAATCGTTCCAATGTCAATCCACGACTTAGCCACCTTACGTCTGTAATTCGTTTTCGATGTCATCAAGAAATTGTTTGAATTGTCTGTGATTGAGTCCTCGTGATTTTATGAAATTTACAGTCGAAACTTCCACTTTCATGACATTTTGAAATTCAATTTTTTTAGAACGCCCTCTGTTCTAAAAAAATTTTTGCTGTATAATGCAGTGAAACTGCATGAGATCTTCAGCGTTTATGTTTTTTTTCTTGCAAATGCTTTTTCAGCAAAGTAACGAGCCCGGAATTAGACACCAATCATCGAAGGAGCACCGTCAGTCGCAGCTCCCGATAATTTTGATAAGTCCAAATCAGTTTTTGAACACTCTTCCAAAAGTACATTGAGTATATCAACACCTTTGGTTTGACCTTTCAATGAACACATTCCTAATAACTCTTCAAAATCTTGAGTAACGCCTCGTGTGAATATGAGAAGTTGAGCTGTGGAACTAATATCAGTGGATTCGTCGAGTGCTATTAAAAAAAATCAATGATCTTAGCTTTAGTTCAATTAATTGTTCCGCAATATTACCTGTCAAAGACATAATTCATCTTTGGATAGTCATACGATTCAGTTGAATTTTCTCAAACTTTTTTGCTGCTTCGGGACACATTTTCTTAGCGGCAATTTCTAAGCATTCTTTTACAAAATCGCCATCATTGAAGGGGCGACTTCGCTTTGCTATTATTTGAGAAATTTTATAATTAACTTATCTAACTGTAGCTGTTTCTGAATCTTGAATGGGTTTTGTAAACATAAATAAGCTCCCGTTTTAAAGACAACATTTTTTGCTTTCTTAATTCGCCTGTAAACTTGGTAAAAGAAGGATGCTGCGTTTTATAGTGCCTTTTTACATTATATTGCGTTATATTGCATTACATTACATTATATCTTTGTAATCGCAACAGAATTCTTGCAAAATGAACAAGCGACTTTGTTATTCGACCATATAAAAAAGTATTTCTCAGTCCAAATTTCTTGAAACTGCCGATTTTCATCTTTAATCTTACGTTTTTTACTAGGTCCTGGCTTCTCCATGTTGCGTTCTAATTTTGGGTGGATTAACACAGCACCTAAAACCAATTACAGTACCTACTTAAATTACCCATCCTTTTTTAATTTTTCAAAAATAATTGATTAAATAGTATTCCTCACAAAATTTTAATATTTTAATACAGATTTTATATCTGAAATAATGACGTAGTTATTACAGTTAGAGAAATTCTGGAAAAAATTGTAATTTATTGGTTTTATTTTAATATTTGGCCAACATTAAAGCTAAATTTGATTAAAATCGATTAAATAGGTAGAGAAACACTTATTAATAACAGAGTTTTACTTACGATTTCACTATTCAATTATACACGGCACTTGACGGGTTAACACTGCAACACGAAATCTACGTTAATTGTGGATCAAAATATATGACACCGGCTAGTCGAGTTAAAATCTACACTAGAACTATTGCCTCCCCAAAACACTATTAAACTGCACTTATTCTCATATCACTTATTACTTCGCTTTGTATTTTCGCGCTTATTTCTATCTGTTGACACTTCACTCAAATTGAAACCGAACTGAATAACGCAAAACGACTGGCAGCGTATCCAAATCACATGTTGTCGTTTTATTAACAATCTTAGGAAATACTTAGCCATACTTTAACTTAAATGGCTAAAAATTGTGGCTATATTTAAGTTGTATTTATTAGTATTTTTGTATCGCCTATTTAAAACACGCACACCTGTGTCTTTGTGTGAAAAGATGATTTACAGAACTGAGGGTTATAGTCATAATATAAGGTATAATATACTTTTAATGCCACGTCACACTACATCAATGTTTGAACGTTCTTTCACCTATCAAGCTATGATTCTATTTAATCGTTTCAGGCCTAATTTTCATTTACTGTTATCGAAGATTCTATAAAGATCTATTCTTGGAACAGTAATGATTGGTTGTTCTTGGTTAATTTATTTAATTGTTACTTAGCTGATGGAACATGTGTTTTACTTTGTAGTAGTATTAATTTTAGTTTTTTTTTAAACTAGATAGATTAAGAGATAAAGAGTAGTTTTTTGCTAATCTTCGCCTGTTCAGGAAAATACTGTAATTTGCAGGGTTTGTTAAATAAAGACGATTTATTATTAATATTATTATAACTGTCGGTCGCTGCGGTTAGCGTGGCTTTTATACGCGAGCAATCGGGAATGCGGGACTATTGCTATCTCGCTTGCTCACATCGCGCTAGAAAATTCTTGATTTCTCTACTATTTTGAACTTTATATAAAGGCGACAAGCGATGTTACTTGACTTGGAATTTTCGGGCGCTAGATTCAAATAGCGCGAGATTCAAATTACTTTTCGAACAGACTTTTTTTTGGTTTTATCTGGGATAGAATTCAATATTTTTCGAATGTACGAGAGTATTATTTTACTCGGCGGGCCACCAGTATTCGACCGGCGCACAGTGGAACGGCTTAATATAAAATCAGAGACATACAGAATAAAATTATGTTAATTTTTTTACATTTAACTTGCATTAAAGTTCATAGCAATCACCTATTATTATTGTGTTGAAACTCTGGGGTATTGGTATCGTAATACAGCAAGTTTTTGCTTTAAGTGGAAGCTATTACGAATTTCGATATTTTTTAAGTAGGCTCTCAATAAATATTAAAATATAAAAAAAAATAAAATTAAATGTTATTATCAGTCAATATTTTTTTAACATAAGTATCAAATCTTGCTGATTGATTACTAAGCTTTTAACATCTACAAACCTCTTTATTTATTAGAAATATAATATTAACCACAATAAACTATGTAAAAATTCTAAAAAAATACACTGGTCAAAGTCTTGGAAGCTGGAAAATGTAAGATTCGCCAGGATTCGCTCTACCATTAATATCAATACAATTGCTGTAGAGTAGTAATTTCGAAAATATTATATTTATCTGGATCAAGGATGCCATGGATAAACAAATATATGTTTTTATGCATTTTTTCATGGACAAAAATAAAGCGACTTGATCGATATTGTTCATACCATTAGTAGATAAACATCGGTTTTGGTCGGTATCAAATCTATATTTTGTTTAAAAATGCCTCGTGGTAAAAGTTTTTCTATTGATCTTAAAAAAAGAATTATTGCATCGTATAAGATGGGAACACCACAATACCTAATAAAACAAGAATTAAGGGTTTCAAAATCTGTTGTGTCGAGGACCATTCAGAACTATCGAATTAGAGGAAAAGTAGTTAACCGAAAACAGACGGGTAGACCGAGAAAAACTTCAAAGAAACTGGATAGAAAAATTAAAAGGATCTCCCAGGCAAATCCTTTTCTGTCAGCAAAGCAAATACAGCGCAGACTAGTTGAAGCAGGCTTAAAAGCATGCAAACCTGCCAAAAAACAGCTTCTTAGTAAGAAGAATATTAAAGCACGTCTTCTGTTTGCAGAACAACATGCTCACTGGACACCAGAGCAATGGAAAAAAGTACTTTTTAGTGATGAGTCAAAGTTTAATTTGTATAAAAGTGATAATGTTCAATATGTTCTTCATATTGCAGGTAAAAGACTTGACCCAAAGTATGTCCAAGGTACTGTAAAACATGGAGGTGGCAACGTGTTAGTATGGGGTTGTTTCTCTGGCTATGAAATGGGATAAGTTTAAGTATAAATATATCCTTGAAAATGTCATGCTACCTTATGCGGAATGGAATATGCCACTACGTTTTGTTTTCCAACACGACAATGATCCAAAACATACAGAAAAATGTATAAAAGAATAGTTTAATGAAAATAAAATAGCCATTCTTAAATGGCCAGCCCAATCGCCCGATCTTAACCCGATCGAAAACCTGTGGGAAATTGTGGGTAGGCAACTTAGAAGTAAAACCTATAAAAACAAAGAGTACATTTTTGAATAAATTAAAAATATATGGAAAAATATTGATCAAGATATAATTGATAATTTAATTTCTTCCAAGCCTCAAAGGTGCCGCCAGGTAATCGCAAATAAAGGCTTGTGGACTTAATATTAAGGGCGCAATCTGATAATGTTTTCTTTTATTTTTATTGTATGCGTCGTATAGAAATATTTAACTTTTCTTTTTCTTTTTATGATCTTGTTTATACGGAAGAATTTTGGTATGTTATGTAATAAATATATGTTTATTAATGAGTGTATTTGTTTTATTGAGTTTTAATTCTTCTTGCGTTTTTGCTTTTTTAATAAAAGAAAAAAAACTGTATCGTCGCTCTATGCTCAAAGCGTTGTTTTTTGACAGTTGATTAGCACAAATATATTCGGGTTATTAACTAGAGTTTTAATGCTTTCAAAATTTAAGGTTATTTATAATATTACTGTGTAGAGTCAGATTAAGTGTTTTTCGTTGGTAAGCCATTGTTAATAATTATTTTTATATTATACTGAGTGCTATTTTTATTTAGGATACTTAACATGGATAATAATGTATTCTCGAGAAAACTCGTACGCAGGAGAGAGAAGTTTTTTAAATCGGTTTTTTCCGTTTTTTTTTTCAATAAAGTAATCAATTTCTTTACCTTAGACACAAGCTTGAAAAGAAGAAAAACGTGTGGTGTGTAAATACTTATTCTTGCTTGTTTACAATAGATTGTGTCTAAACGATAGAAATTAATTATTTACGTAGAGTGCTAAATTTTCTTTTTTTGGCAATATACGCAATTAAATATTTTATACCATAATATATTACTCTTATTGCTTTAAAGAAACCATTAACATACTTTAGTTGACACCCAGTGTAGGTTGATTAGGTAAACTCTTACTATTTTTATATATATGTAGGTAACTTATTTTTGTTTTTCATGGTTAATTAGTTCTTTGGAAAATTTTATTCAAACTCATTAGTTTAAGCTTTGAGTTATATAACAAGTTAATTAAGTAAATTATAGTTTTCATACCTTTTGGCATTAGTAATACTCTTGATGTCTTTTTTTAGTTAGCCAAAAATTACTTTACATTGTATTTTAACTTTGCCAATTTTCTATTATTTACGCAGTAATTTAAGTAATTGAAATAAGAAAACGAAACCAAATTAGTAAACTCCTGTATGTTTTGGATCATTGTCTTGTTGGAAAACAAAACGTAGTGGCATATTCCATTCCGCATAAGGTAGCATGACATTTTCAAGGATATATTTATACTTAAACCTATCCATAATGCCCTCAATTTGGTAAATTGATCCCATTTCATAGCCAGAGAAACAACCCCACACTAACACGTTGCCACCTTTATGTTTTACAGTACCTTGACATACTTTGGGTCAATTCTTTTACCTGCAATACGTTGAACATATTGAACACCATCACTTTTATACAAATTAAACTTTGACTCATCACTAAAAAGTACTTTTTTCCATTGCTCTGGTATCCAGTGAGCATGTTGTTCTGGAAACAGAAGACGTGCTTTAATATTCTTCTTACTAAGAAGCTGTTTTTTGGCAGGTTTGCATGCTTTTAAGCCTGCTTCAACTAGTCTGCGCTGTATCGTTCGAGAGGAAACATTAGAGCCCCCAGCTTCAGCCAGAATTTGCTTTGCTGATAAAAAAGGATTTGCCTGGGAGAGCCTTTTAATTTTTCTATCCAGTTTCTTTAAAGTTTTTCTCGGTCTACCCGTCTGTTTTCGGTTAACTAGGTACTTTTCCTCTAATTCGATAGTTCTGAATGGTCCTCGACACAACAGATTTTAAAACCCTTAGTTCTTGTTTTATTACGTATTGTGGTGTTCCCATCTTATACGATGCAATAATTCTTTCTTTAAGATCAATAGAAAAACTTTTACCACGAGGCATTTTTAAACAAAATATAGATTTGATACCGACCAAAACCGATGTTTATCTACTAATGGTATGAACAATATCGATCAAGTCGCTTTATTTTTGTCCATGAAAAAATGCATAAAAACATACAACAATTTACTAATCTGTTGCTATTCATCACAAGAGGCAAAGAATGTTTAAATACGATTAACAAAGGTATGTACTGATACTACAAAATTGTTCCTAATTATACGAGGTACAGTCACAAAGTTTTTTAGGAATATTATAGCGTCGCTTAATTTTTGTCCGATACTGTATGTAGGTAACTTATTTTTGTTTTTCATGGTTAATTAGTTTTTTGGAAAATTTTATTTAAACTCATTAGTTTAAGCTTTGAGTTATATAACAAGTTAATTAAGTAAATTTTAGTTTTCATACCTTTTGCCATTAGTAATAATACTCTTAATGTTTTTTTTTAGTTAGCCAAAAATAACTTTACATTGTGTTTTAACTTTGCCAATTTTCTATTATTTACGCAGTAATTTAAGCAATTGAAATAAGAAAACGAAACCAAATTAGTAAACTTGCAAGTTACAATTAAGAGTTGTAAGTATCCTAAAAAAAGTAAAATTAATTATAAAACAGGCGAAATAACTTAGTAATTACAATACATTATAGTTACCTATCCTTATTTTTCCTTTATTTTGACCATTAATTGGTTTGGCTTAAATAAATAAAACTGTAGACCTCATTCACCCAGTAAATTTAGAAAGTGAAGTAAGAAATAAATAGAACATCCAAAAAACTAAAAGCTTATACATTTTCCTAGCATTTTTGAGGCATAATAATTGTAACTACAGCTGAACATTATATGTTTGAAGTTTTTTATAGATACATTTTGTGAGGAAATCCTATTTTAAACCAATGAATAGGCCCCTCAAACATCTATTGACTTTTATTTTACCCTGTATATTTTATACACCTTTTGTTTTAGCAATTCCAAGTGAAACGGTTGATGGCCAACCGCAGTCTTACGTACTAGTAACTGTCGACGAATCCGGCAATTTAACTGCTCTTAATAATGACGCCTTATCTCAGCCAGATCCTAGTTTGGGGGTGGGCGGTGATGTTAATAATGTAGTGTTGCAAGTGGACCAGGGTCAGGGAACCGTTGTTACGATTAAGCCGGCTGAGAGCGCGGTGGCGCAGTCACCGCCAACCGAAGAAACGAAAAAGGTAAGCGACGGACTGGGGCCGTATTTTCGAAACCATGCGAGGAGAATCTTCGAATGCGAAGAAAGTCGAGCTGCAAAATTCGCACACGAATTAAAAAGTGCATTTTTGAACAGCATTCGAAATTTCATTCGCATACGAAAATGAAATGTAGTGGTAACGTAGCAAAGTCGAATGCTATTGGAGGCCATGTCAAACGGGATGAAGACGAAAAAGATTTTTTAACCTAACCTAAAATTTAATTTTAAAAACATCAGGGAATTTTGAGGTTTTTTTCATGGTGTTTCTTGGGTTTTTCGAATTGACTTTTTTTAAGATTGATTCAAAAAATAAAAAATATAAATCGGTTTTTTGTGGAGTGAGCAAAAGAAAGTACTAATTTCATGTATGGAAGAGCACCCGGAATTAAAGTCGAGCAAATTCACCCAAGATTTTTCAGCTAAAACTGCACAACCTTGTGGATAAAAGTAGCGGACAGATTACACAGTCTCTGGAGCACATAAAGAGCACATCAATTCCATCGTAATAGGCTTGCTTAATCTATATAATTTAATAAATTGAGCATCTGAATACATTTCAAATGGGTCAAGAAATGAAGAGTACATCATATTCCTTGTATCTGCCAGAGTTTCAGTCTCTTCCAGTGCATCGACGACGTTTCTTTGCACAATATTATTTAATCTTGCCATTTGATTATTGTTATTTTTTTTTCAATAAACAACAAAAAAATACTACGAAAATACTTAACCTACTCACACAAATTAAAAAAAAAACAAAGCTAGGTTAAAATCAAAACAAGACAGGGTCGATTAAGATAGACCCCCCTCAGTAGCAATAACTATATGAAAACTAGACTCGAATTTTGCACAAATTTTGCACCATTAGTTTCAAATTTTGCACCGCTATAAAAAAAAGCGTCCCAGAACTTCTTATTTAGAACCATCTTTTGACTTACTTCAAGCAGATTATTCAAATCTGAGAAAAGTAGTGCCAATAGGCTTACTCAAAAATGGCCATCTTGTCTATCTGAAGCCCGTGCAAATTAACAAAGATCATTACATAACTCTGTCTAACACATGTAGCTTTGATTCTGTTGTGCAAATATTATGCAGTGCTTTCTGTGATAGGTTTGCCTTTCAGCAGTTAAGATTTTTTTTTGTGGGGGGGCTACTATAAAGTTAGTCCCCCCTCCCATAAAAATTCGTCATATCTTTTGACTTATAGCGGTGTAAAATTTGAAACTAATGGTGCAAAATTCGAGTCTAGTTTTTATATACTTATTGCTACTGGGGGGCCTATCTTAATCGACCCAACAAGACAAGTGGCAGAATCAAATTGAAAATCGCACACGAACTTTGAAATTCGAATGGTATATACCCATTTGAGACCACCGTATGCGAAAAAGATCGCAAACAAAGCGATCGAAAATACGAATATCGATTTTTTGTGTAAAATCCTCTAATTTCGTATGCGAATCAAAGTCGAATGGTTGCAAAAATACGGCCCCTGAGCTTCCAAGTAGCGTATAAAATTTTTCTATGTATAAATTGTTTAAGTATATAAAAAATCAATTGTTGATTATCTTTAAATTGTGTTTTTTTTGGGGTTTGTATGACGAAATCAAGTTCTTTCGTACTTAAAATATTTAAAAATGTTCTGTCATATTGGCAGTAAGAAAAATAAATAAATATTAATTTCATTGATCAAAAGAGATATATTTAAAAAAAATATTTACAGTTGTTTAACATTTCTAATAAAAAACAATATTTTAAGAATATTCCTTGTTATAAGGGAACCTGTTAAAAAAATCGATGAAACTCCTTGCATTTATGAGAATTGTCATTTTAAATGTTTTGTAGTTACGTTTTCCTTAGTTTGTCAACTTCTTGCACTTATCATTTTATGTAGATATCATTATAGTGAAATTAACAGTCATCACTTATTAATTCACACTTCAGGAGAAATTAATTATTACTTTGAAATTATTAGTTTTAAATTATGCAACTTGTACTATTTGATTAGATCGAATAGGATTTTTTAAATTTTATTTTAAAGATATACAAGGTGCACAAATTTTGCTAATGCAGTAAAACACGTTTTGGCTTGGCGTTTGTTGATCAAAATGTGTAACCTACAGTTTAAACCATTAGTAATCCGTTAGATAACCCTGGATTCAAAAACTAATAAATTAATACCTTAAAGATGAACCTGAAATAGATTACAGTAAGGTATGGATAGTCCGAACCCCGTATAATCCGAACTACTCTATAATCCGAACGCCCCAATTGCGTAAAATTGATTCCATAATCTGTGAACACCGTGAATTCCGTAATCCGAACTGTCGGTACGTACGCGAGCGTGGGCGTCTAGTGCGAAAAGATGATGTAACTTTTAATTTATATGAGTAGTACATAATTGTAAATTTGTTCTTGCAGCAACACGTTGCGTGGTTTTATAGTTGTTTTGACGTGTTTTATGGAAAGAGTAGAGTTATTTAGTTGTGTTGTGAGTTGCACGGTGCATATATGTATATGTATCGCATATTTCATTTAAACCATGGATTCTAAACGTAAGCATGTCAGATTAAGTCTTAAACAAAAGGCTGAAATATTACGTCTGCTGGATTCCGGATGTTCATTCACGTCCTGGGCGACACGCTTTAATGTCAGGAAGTCAACAATATCCGATATCAAGAAAAAAAGAGTGAAATTAATCGTTATGTCGCGTACTGAAAAAGGGCTGGGAATAAGAAAAACGATGCGCAAAGCGGAATTTTCTGATGTTAAAGATGCAATGTATACATGCACCAATTTCCGAAGTAATCATACTTCAAAAGGCTCGCCAATTTTTTTGACAGAAATGAATAATGACGAAGGAGTCAACTTCGAAGCTAGCAGAGGATGATTTCAAGGCTTCAAACACAGATTTGGAATCCGTTTGTTGAAAGTTACCGGGGAATAGCTGTCGAGTGACGAAGATGCTGTGGAACCCTTTCGTATAGAACTCGAACAAAAAATTGAGCAACTCGGTCTTTCTTCAGAGCAAATCTATAACGCGGACGAATCTAGATTATACTGGCACTGCCTTCCCGAAAAGACATTAGTACACGCAGACGAAAAGTATGCCCCGGGTCGTAAAATCAGTAAAGACCGAATTACATTTATGCCTTGCGCAAATGCAAGTGGCCGACATAAGTTGAGGTTGGTTGTGATCGGTAAATCATAAAATCCAAGACCATTTAAAAACAGCAACCTACCTGTCTGTTACCGAAACCAAAAAAGTGCTTGGGTTGATCGAGTTATCTTCGAAGAATGGTTCCACAGTGAACCAAGCGTAAAAAAGTATCTTCGAATCAATAATTTTGAAGAGAAAGCTCTTTTAATACTGGACAATGCTTCAGCTCACAGACCAGGCCAAGAACTAGCCAGCCATGATGGTAATATTCAAGTCATGTTTCTTCCACCTAACTGCACTGCCCTGGTTTAGCCGATGGACCAGAATGTGATCCAAAATATAAAAGTCACATACAGAAAAAGGCTGCTGCAAGAGGTACTTGTACAAGATGATGAAAACATTGCGCAATGTTTAAAGAATGTATCACTAAAGGATGCTGTGTTTGCATTAGCCGAATCTTGGAAACAAGTGCCTGAAAAACTGGTGAGAAAATTGTGGTGTCAACTTCTTTCCGCCAAGGACATGGATGAATGGGATGAAGAAGATTTGATATCACCCCTGCATGCTTTACGAGGAGAAATATGTGATTCTATTTTGTCAGATGAAGGACCTGATGTAGTGGAGTTAGTGAACAAAGTGAATCGTGCTGATAATCCGATAGATAAAACAGAAGTTGAAAAATGGGCAAGAGGTGATGACGAAGAAAATTTGGATTTAGAGATCTTAGAAGATGATGAGATCATTGCTAATGTCGCAGGAGAAAATCAGAAACCTGATGACGAGGATAAACTTACACAGAAAATGTCCAGCAAAGAAGTGGTAATCTCATTTGATAAGTGTCTACGTTGGGCGGAAGAAAATGAATTGCCACTGCATGAAGTGATCCTTCTAAGAAGAATTCGACAGAAGGCTGTAGATCTATGCATCAAAAAATCTGTTCAAAGAACTCACAACAAATGGACAATTTTATTCAAAGAAAATATTAAGAAGCAATGAAGTATGTCCATATTATGTATGCAGTTAACTTGTTTCTTTAAAAATCGTCATTATTTTTCTTGTTAGATAAATTTTTACTGAATCTTTTGTTGGATTTCCTGTTAAGTTTCTTTTTGTTTTGAAATATGCATTTATGTATGCACATTAATAAAGGTTTTTAAATCCATTATGTACAAATATGTTTTATCGTGAGAGTGCATTTATATGGTGAAGAAAGTTATCTATAAACCGAACGTGTTCGGATTATCCATACATTGCTGTATTCTGGTACAATGTCCGAAACAAGTAAAGTTTTTAAAATATGTTCGAAGAATAATAAACGAATGGAGGACAACTTAAAATGTATTTTTTACAATTTTTAATTTTTAATGTGTTTTATACAAGTATCCTATTACAGACTGAAGAAAGATTACGATCAGAAGTGCCTATTAAGCCAGACGCTTTAAAGGAAGCTGTGCCAACCGAAGAACCACTTTTGTCGGAAATGCCATTTGTGGAACAGCAAGTTGTCATTGGTGAAGGAATCATTCCGGGAGGTAAGAATCTATTAATACCTTTTCATATGTATTATATAAAATAATTCAACAGATAACCTTGTATTGTGGTATAAGACCCTAGACCCTGAATGTAATGTTAGATACCTGCTTGACAAAAAAGCCTGGGAGAAATATGTAAAAGTTAGTCTAGTTTTTTTTTAAATTTTACATCTTATACACAATGCCGTCTAAACCACTCACTTTTTATGCTCAAAATAAAATCCTCTATTGCTAATACAGACACGGGCCCTATTTCTTACTTTGGTGGTGGTCACCCTTATCGTCATCTCTTCTTTCATTCTGTCAAATGCCTACTATTAATTCTGCCAACCAACTCTTTCCTCGTTCTTATCTCCGTTGTGTATACAAGCTCCTTTGCCTGGCCCCAGACCAAAAAATCCAATGGAGGTAAGTTAGGCGATTGAGGGGGCCAAGAAAAGGCGCCGCCTAAGGCTGACAGCCAAGGTCCAATGCGCTGGACAACCTGGACATCTTGTTGAGTGATTATTGGCCTTTCTCGTTCCAAGAGTCCAGCTACCGCTAGATGATCAAGGATATCATTTTTCAGGAACTCTAAATATGTTAAATAAAAAAATTAAAAGTTTGTGATTGGATAAATAATAATAATAATATATGGATTGGGTGAATTAGAATTTGGGATGGGAATAAAAGGAAGAAAGAAGAACAAATATGGAAAGTGAGGGCTAGGAGAAGACTTAATAGAGGTGACTGCTTTAGGGATCTTCTCTAGCACTAACCACCTTGGTAAAATATAAGATATAAGCGCCACCTGTTATATCCCGGAAGGAGAAAAAGATCGCGATTATTAACAAAACAGGAAGTTACTGAAAGCATTATACCTACAACCCTGAAAGAAAATCACACTAGGAAGAACAGACAGGGAAATTTATAAATACAATAAATTTTATTGAGTAGACATTAATAAAATGCGAGAAGCGATTTGTATAACGTGTATATATTTTTCTCCACTACTAGCAAAGCGCTTTCGGCTAACAAATAGCAATCATCAGTGCTACCTAAAAGGTGTAGAGAATATAACTTTAAAAGTTCACTAGAATTATCACACTTACGGATCAAATTAAATAATAAAAAGCAAAAATAATAAAAATAATAAAAAAGTATCTCCTTAAGCGCTTTGCTAGTAGTGGAGAAAAATATATACACGTTATACAAATCGCTTCTCGCAGTTTATTATTTTATTATTGTCTACTATTTATCTACGTGTACAAAGTCACTCTTGCAGGTTAAATTATATTGACCCAAAATAATAATATGTACACTGTGTCCCATTTTCAATGAGATTGCAGGGTATCATACGCAACCTGATACAAAAATGCGTTTATTTCGAAAACGGTCCACTTTTTGGAGATCAAAGAAGTATACCTTTTTGGACTAGAATTAAAAACCGTTTTATTATTTTCACTCGCAAATGTGCGTACAGGTAGGTCAAAAAAGTTATGACCATTTTAATCACTTAATGTTTTATGTGGCGCCATCTAGTGGTAATGGGAAAATAGATATCATATTCGTGTTCCTCATCCCAAATAATAAGAGTACGCCAAATTTTAGGTTAATCTGTCCAGTGGATTCCAAAATATTTCAATAAATGTTTGGTAAAAAATGAGTTTTAACACCCTGTAGAACAAAAACCCATAACATTTTGCTAAGCGATATTGAGCTCAAACGGTTTATTTTCATGTCAGGTATCCTACATTTACCTATGTCCAATTAATTATGGGGCACCCTGTATATTTCTTTTTGAAAACAACAACTGAGACAATCAAGCATTAATCTAAAACATATTAGTGTAACATCAAAATAAATAAATAATAAATAGCACAACACAAATATACAAGTAAGAAATCGAAATCTAAAATATGTCCATTATTATTGCTTTAACATTACAAACTCAATCAATAGACATCACATAGTGTATATTAAAACATAACCAAGTTCAAAAATGCTCTATGAAGTATTCCTCCAAGCTATAAAATGCCTTATGAAGCAGGATTGTTTTTACCTGCTGTCGAAAACGTTTAGATGTTTGAATCTTCCGTAATGACTGGGGACGATAATTAAATATTTTTTTGCTCTTGTAAAAAATTGAATTTTGTATCAAACTAGAAGTAGGTATTGGTAAATTTATGTTAAAAGATGACCTGGTATTATGTAGGTTAACAGAGTTAAATACAGAGTAATATTTCTTATACATTAAGCAAGCAGTCTCAAGAATAAAAATTGAAGGGAGAGTCAATATATTTTCCTTTATAAAATAAAAGATAAATGGGTGGCGGTATCCAACTAAAGCTGCTCATACAACCACCCAAAAATGTATATACAAAACTATCTATCTAGTATTCTAGTACAACGATATAAACTTAAAATTAAGCTACGTACTCAGAAAAAAAAGAACAGGTATACAAGAATTTATGACAAATAAAAACAGTATATACATTTTATAACTAAGTTGAATTAAGTTCGGAGAGACAGTAAATA
Organism: Anthonomus grandis grandis; assembly: GCF_022605725.1. Classification (NCBI taxonomy): domain Eukaryota; kingdom Metazoa; phylum Arthropoda; class Insecta; order Coleoptera; family Curculionidae; genus Anthonomus; species Anthonomus grandis. Next base: position 27,921,850 of record NC_065555.1, read on the forward strand.
TTTCTTGGTTCCTTCTCGGAAGATCAGCAAAGACGAACTTTGATCTATATTAGTGGAAAGTGGGTTAAATAATTGTGCATCTAAGTAGCTAAAACTACGCTTAATCCATTACTATGCCTTGGCACACATAGAAGCCTACCATGGCGACTCTGAGCCGACCGAAGTGATACCTTTCTCTGATAGGGAGCCAACCAGATTTTCTTAAATGTGGCGTTATGTGATCATATTTTCGAACATCATAGCAAAACCTTAGGCATGCATTTTATTCAATTTATTCAATTATTCAAAAAACTTTACAAACACTACAAATCGGGTAATAGTAATTACATGTAAAGCCTATAACAGGAAAAAAACAAACAAAAAACACATTAAAATAATTTCACAACAATAATACTAAACCTAAGAGAAAAAAAGTAAAGATAAAAAGAAAAAAGTAAAACATGAGTCCTAAACTATGTCCCGATGCTCAAGCAACCTCCTAATTTCCTTAACCCTGATATTAAATATATCTACATCTTCAAAGCCATTTAAGACATTGTTACAAATCCTTAACATATTATTGATTGGAGATGTAGTATTAAAATTATTTATGTAAAAAAGCTCTTTATTAGTTATTCTTAATCTAGTCTTTGGTATCTTAAAAGAAATGTATTCAATTAGATCACAGCTTAAGTATTTAACATTATTTACCATAAAATATATAAAAATGACTGCCCGATTCTGCCTTCTGGTACAGAGCATGTGGAAGTCAAACGTTTTTAACATTGCCCTGTATGAAACCATATATGGGTATTCTTTGTTCTTTCTGACATACAGAAATCTTAAAAATCTTTTTTTGTATACCAGATAGTAGAGGCATACTCCACATGTGGCCTAACAAGGGCATTATAAAGTCTAATGATAGTGCTGACTTTAAAATTTTTACTGTTTCTTGTTACAAAACCCAAAGAACCGTAAGCCTTATTAACTATTTCACTATAGTGACAATTAAATTTCATATTGTTCTGAAAAGTTACTTCCAAATCTCTAATAAAGTTTTTTGTAAGAATTTTGGTATTATCAATATAGTAGTCTTCAAGAAAATAGTTAACTTTACGAGTGAAAGTGACCACAGCATATTTTTGAACATTAAGGGACATCTTATTAATCTTGAACCAATCAACCTCAGAACGTAGGTAATTTTTAAATTTTACAGCATCTTCCTTGACAGCAATAGTTCTAAATAGTTTAAAATCATCAGCATACATCAGACTTACAGATGAGGAGACGCAATCAGGCAGGTCATTAATAAAAAGAACAAAAAGCAATGGACCAAGCTTGCTACCCTGGGGAACACCTGAGGTTGACATATATTGATCTGATAGACATTTACCAATCTTAACCACGTTATTTCTCCCAGATAAATCAGATTTCATGAAATTACAAGCTTTTTTAGAAAAACCAAAGCCAACCAATTTATTTAAAAGCACGCAGTGATCTACCTTGTCAAATGCCTTCTCACAATCGGTGTACAGTACATCTAACTGCTCCTTAGACTCAATTGCCTTAGAGATTTGTTCTAAGAGGATACACAGATTTGTCACTGTGGATTTATCATTAACAAAACCATGCTTACACTTGTTAATTTTATGTTTAACATGTTCATATAAATTATCATAGAGAATGTTTTCAAAAATTTTAGATAAACTATTTAAGAGATAAATAGGCCTATAATTTGATATATAATTTTTCTTGTCTTTTTTATGAATTGGTGAGATCATTGATATCTTTAAAATATCTGGAAAGGATTCCTGTTCAATTGACATGTTGAAAAGATACACTAGGGGTTTTGTTAAAAGATCAGCACAACCTTTATAGAAATAAGAAGAAATTTCATCTGGGCCGGTAGATTTTTTAGGTTTAAGTTTCTTAATAGCATTTATTACATCACTCTCATATTTTTTTTTGAAAACAAAAGTGCCCCATTCTTTATTATTTATGTGATGATCGGAACAGCCAGCTGTGCTATACTTAGACTCAAAATATTGGGCAAAAGCATTTGCAATATCAAGGGGTTTATTGAAATTGACATTATTTAAGGTCATGGTCACTGGTATACCTGCACTCCTAGCTTTAGATTTAAAGAAAGCCCAAAATGCGCTTGGATCAGCAGCTAAATTTTTTTCAATTGAAGTTTTGTACAAATTATATTCATAATTTGTTTGATTTTTTATTTCAGCTCTAAGGTGCTAATATTCAACGCATTCTGGGCTCACTTGCTTCCTCAACTGACAGTGAAGCTTATTTTTCTTTTTAATTTTATTTTTTAAATCAAGAGAGCCATATTGGAAATTTCCGAAATATCCGAAATTTTGTATCTTTTGTAGGCGCAGATGGTCACGCTGAGTTAAACAAGGTATAAAAACATTACAATAATTTTGGTGGGATAACACTAATCAGTCAGATAATCTTAGTCTTGTTTGAACATCAAAAGGCTCTCTATACATATACAATAATCTTAGTTTTCCAAAACTTTTTTGAATACATATATTCATATGTATAGCGTATACATGATTCGAAAATCTTAAGTCTAAACCGACAAACAAACCTAAATTTTTACAAATAACTATCGGATTTAATGGAACATTGTTAAGCTTTAATAAAAAACGGTTATAATTTAAAATAAGATCTCTTGATTTACCAAATATAATAAACTGAGTTTTGCTTTTATTAGGAATTAGCCAATGCACTTGGAAAATATCATACATATATACTTTGCAAATCAGTGTCCATATATATTCCTACATGCTACTTCAACATTATTAGCGTTAAAAGAATAATATACTTGAGTATCATCAGCAAATTGATGTGAGTTAAAATAGCTAAAAAATTTATATTAAAAAATATTTATTGCCGAAAAGATATGTAATTATAAAATATACAATTTCTTTTACTAGATTCTGGGGGCCAACAGCTGCTGTTATCGGGCGATCCGGTAGCGACACAAAAGTTTCTCGAATCTCTTTCGGACGGATCCACGGACTTGGCAAATATTTTGGCAAACGCAGAGGGTGGCAGCGTCATGATCCAGGCCGATGGGCAAAATATTTTGATTAGGACAACTCCGGCCGCACAACCTGGTATGGCGATTCCTGAAAGTAGCGAGGTGAGACTTACACATATGTAAAAAAAATATTTTATTTATTCATTTATTTATGGTTTCATAGAAATATTTTTTTTATAAACAAGATTTTAACAATTATAATACGAGACATAAAAATAACAAGACAAACAACACTTATAGGGCATTTAACTTTTTTTTTTAAAGATCTGAAGAATTTTTATGACCCTACTGTTAAGTTTTTTTCTTAAAATTTATCCAAGAATCAGCCCCTGAATTTTTTCGGATCTATTTATTTACACCCTATAAATTAATTAAATTATATATACATATAACCCACGCACAAATCTATGATTTCAGTGCGTTTGACTGTTTTATTTATTTCTCCACATTTAGAATTACGAAATATTTTCCGTGGTTTAGACAAGTTGTATTTTGGAAATAAATAAATTACAATATAGGCGATAAAATCTGTGGATTATCTCGGTTGCTATAAGAGAAAGAAACGGTCAATAAAATTATGTGCTTAAAATGTAATAAAAATTAGTCGTGTATGTATCTTTAACGATAATCTGATAAATGGTATTCATTATTTGGATTTGTTGTTTTTCTTAATCTATAGGAATGGATTAAATGAACAAAGTAATATATCAGGTGAGCCAACGTGGGTGTGCAAATTTCATGATAAAAGTGAATGAAGGCTACTTAATCTCCTGTGCAGGGGGACAAAACTTCTTCTTAGTTCAGCTTGCGTATTTACATTTATTACCTTCCAAACGACATAGAGTGTTTAATCTTACTTAAAAAAAAATAAAGAAAAAATTAGGAACAAAAGCTTAGTAATTTCAAAAGCAGACAAGGGGGATTATAATTATAATAATTTGATTATAATGGCGACGATTATGTTCAGAAAGTTAAAAATTTTCGTTCAGAAAATAATTTTATAAAAATTGAATCCCTTAAAAAAAAATCTAAATGGACTGTGAAATGTTTTTATTATTAACTTTAATTAATTTACATTTTATTTAGTATTTGGTAGCATACCCTTTATTTCTAATAACTGCTTCACACCTTTTTATTTCATTGATTTTAATAGTCCATCAATATAGTCCTGAGAAATTGCTTTCCAGGTTTGTCCGGAAAATACGTATAAAAGTGGAATAATATTTTAATTTTACAATTATTCAGAAATTTCAATATGGTCTCCTTCAAAGTACTCCCCCCTGAGACAAGATGCACTTTGGCCAACGCCGTTTCCACTGTTGGTATGATCGCTGGAAGTTAGGCTCTTCAATTGCCGTGTCGTTTCGGACTTGATGGCTTCCACATCACCCAAGTGCCGCCCCCGAAGCACCATTTTGAATTTAGGGAACAGAAAAAAGTCACAAGGGGCTAAATCGGGTGAATAAGGCGGGTGTTCTGTCACAATGATTGAGCTCCTAGCCAAAAACTCACGCACAACGAGAGATGTGTGTGCAGGCGCGTTGTCGTGATGAAGGATCCACTTGCGCCCTTGAGCCAAATCCGACCGAACTCGAGCCACACGAGCTCTGAGACGACGCAAAACTTCAACGTAGAAATTCCCGTTCACTGTCTGGCCGGGAGGAACAAATTCGTTCAACGTTTTCCTCAGAAGTCGATGTGGAGGGGCGTCCTGACCGTTGGTTAACTTTTACATCTTCTCGGCCTTCCCGAAACCTTTTCAACCACTTGTTGACAGTTGGTTCCTTTAGAGAATTGTCTACGTAAACTTGTTTCAAACACTCGAAAATTTCATGACCATTCTTGCCTAGCTTTGCAAGAAACTTGATGTTAATTCGCTGTTCCTCAATCAGAGAGAGCTCCATGCTGACGGCAGGTAGAAAAAGGGTTACTTTAAACGTGTAAACGTAAATTCGCTATAACTTGCAGAGCGCTTTGGCTCGAACTGAGCGTTCAGTGGATGGTATAGAGAGAGGAAACCGCCGGGCCGCCCCTCCCCTACGCGTAGATACGACGCCACGAACATTTTATACGTACTTTCCGGACAAACCTCGTATATTGAATTTCCTGATGCAATTCGTTCATATTTGATAGAGTTTTTTTATGAATTCTTCTATCAATTTCATCCCACCATTCTCAATGGAGTTGAGATCTGGGCTTTGGGCTGGAAAAAGCATAACATCTACAAGTTTATTAACACTTAACCAATTTTTAACTAATTTTGATGTGTGTTTTGGGTCGTTGTCATGTTGAAAAATCCTTTTTAAGCACATGTTGTCTTCTGACCATGGTAGCATATGACTTTCCAATATGTTTTGGTATACAAAGCGATCCATAACACCTTCAATTTTCACCAATGGACCCATACCTAACTCGCCAAAGCAACTCCAAACCAAAATGCAACCACCACCGTGTTTTACGGTGGGTCGCGTATACTTAGGGTTAAATCTTTCATTCATATCGCATATTGGTCCCTATTCTAGCAAATATTATCGGATCTAAATAGTTTAAATCGACTTTCGTTCTGAAAATACTACTATTTTCCATTTTTGGTAAGTCCAGTTAAGATGCTCTCTTGCGAATCGAAGTATAGACTCTCTGTTTTTCTTTGACATAATCGGATTATTTGCGGACTTTCTGCTATGTAAACCAGCTTCCTTAAGTCTTCGTTTTATAGTGCTTACCGATATTGAAACAAGTTCTAACTGCTGCTTAACTCGAGAAGTACTAATAAAGGGATCTTGCACAACCAATCTCTTTATATTTTTTATCCACCAACCATCAGTTTTTCTTTTCCTGCCACTTTTTGGAACTTCTTCCAAAGTACCCCCTCTATTAAAATAAGAAACTGTTCTGGATATTATGCATTTATTTAAATTTAAGTCTTTTGCTGTTATAGACTGCTTTTCTCCTTTTCTTATTTTTTCCATAATCTTTTCCTTTATTTGCAGTGACAAATGTACACCCCTTGGCATTTTAGTCTATTATTATATCACTCACCATAGATTATCTGAAGAGTACAAACGGGACTGAACAGAATTTCAAATAAAATTTAGTTGCTCTGTACAGGGGTTTCAGAACTATAGGATTAAACTTCTAGGGGTTGTTCAGTGCAACAGTAGAATCCATTTGAGTATAGGAACCCATGTCCGGAAATGTGTCTCTCTTTGCCACTACGGCCCTAAGACGTGTTTAAATTTAGAAAAAATATACTACACTAAAAATTTGATCCTCGTTTTGAATGATTTCAAATGCTGCTGTTATTCGTCCAATTAAGTCTAGCTCTGATTCTACTGGGGTTTCGTAGACTAAAGACTTTACATGTCCCCACAAGAAAAAAATCGAGCGGCGTTAAATCGGGTGACCTAGGAGGCTAAGAAACTGCTCCACCTCTGGCAATCCAAGGGTGCCCAAACCGCTGAGCCAAATACTCGCGTATACTTGTACAGCAAAGTGAGCCGGCGCTCCATCATGCTGAAACCACATTTGCTGTCTAACGTTTAGTGGAACATTTTCAAGGAGTTCTGGGAGAACTTCCAAGAAACGCAGATAAATAGGTCCTGTTAACCCTTCTGGTAGAAGGTATCGCCCAATTAAATAATCATCAACAATGCCTGCCCGTACGTTGACACACCAACGATTCTGATGTTTTCTTGGAAACATTGTATAAGGATTTTCTTCGTCCCAAACATGGCTATTCCTACTATTAAAAATACCGTCTCTTGTGAAAGAGGCTTCATCGGTCCACAAAACATAACGTAAAAAATTTGGTTGTGCAATGATGTGATCCAGAAGCCATCGACAAAATTGAACTCTAGGATGATAATCGGCTGCAGTCATACCTTGAACTTTCTGAAAGTGGTAAGGATGGAGTTGTTGCTCGTATAGTACCCGCCAGACAGAAGCGTTACTCGTATTCATATTCTTAGCGACGTCACGTGTGCTATTTAATGGTTCATTGGCAACTCGCTGAAGCACCTCTTCTTCAAATTCGACCGTTCTTACGGTACGAGCAACACCAGTATCATGCATCTTGGTCTTAAACATGCCTGTCTCAACGAGCCGCCGATGAACCGCAATAAACTTTTGGTATCCAGGATGCTGTCATACATATGAGCGATAGTGTATGTACTAATCGAAACGGATAATTTTACGGGGTTAAATCAATATTAATCTTAAACAAAATGCATTTCTTGTTAAATTATTACGCCCGATAATATATTTAAAAAACTCTTGAGAAATTTAGTATAAATTAATTGAACGCAAAAAATGTTTGTCACTAACGACTAATATGCATTTGTTTCTTCAGGGGGGAGGAAATCCGATTTTCGCAACCCACAAACCGAATCAAGACATCCTGGCCGCGGCTTTAGCCAACACCGATGTGTTTCCACATTCTGACTCGTCCTTGGTCAGTCAAGGTAAAGCGAGTCTGCCCACGTCCCAGCTTAGTCCGGGCGGTGCGGGCGCCTTGTACCCGATGCACGTGGGAAACGTCCTCGAAACGAGCTTAACCCTGAGTTCTCCGATTATGACTCCGTTGGAAGTGCCCAGCACGAATAGTAAGAAAATTGATGATGAGGCTGATATTTTAAATCAAGTAAGTAGTCATTTTTGTTTGTATCTATTTAATGCATAGAATATCTGCGAGCGAACTCTCTAACTCGATAGAAAGAAAATGTTTTCTATTATAGAAAAAATATTTGAACCCTACTCTCGATCTTAACTCGTTCCGATCGGGTAGAGTTCGGGTTGCCGTCGGCAGTCTTCGGAATAGAAATATAGAAAGAGGTTGTATGGTCTTTGCCTAGTACCTTCGTCATTTTATTTTAGCACATCATGTGGTATTATTTATTGCTACGTTGTCCAAAAATTTAAAACGTTCCTATGCATAGTTTTCCCATACTGAATAGATTTATTCCCGCTGAAACTCCTTCATAAAGAAGTGTATAAATAAACGCCACCTTCCGGAATTTCTAAAAAGCTGGTATATCCAGATTGTTTCTCTACACAAAGATTCATTTAGACACCAGTTTTTTTAACCCGGCTGGTAAATAGAACTTAACGACCATATTTGATGTTTTCACTTTCTAAAGAACACATTTTTTTTGTATCTTTAGTTAGAGACGTGATATCAAAATGCGGTTTTTACTAAATTATTAAGCTTTGTTTTTCGCTCTTAATGCCGTAAAAAAACACACATGGTTGCATTTGAGTTTCTTAAAATAATCAGTCGAATAGCGTAAATTAGAAGTAGACGCCCCCTAGTGGGTTTTAGGAAAATTTTCCAATAATATCTTTTTGGTAGAAAAATAAAGCAATAAAAGAGCTTTTAAATAAAAGTTATTTTAAAAAAATCGGTGCAGCCAAAGCCTACTTCTTACCATTTTTCTCATTTAAGATATAAACTCTCCCCATAACTTTATTTGACATTTCACAGAAATGGTTGTCAAAACATGTTATATGAGTGAATACTTTGAATGAATACTATGACATACTATGAATGAATACTTTGTAGATTATTTCAATAATATTTTGGGATGCAAGTTATTAAAGGTTTTTTGGAAAAAATAGACTTAAAGTTTTTAAGTAGCTATAACGCCCTCTAGCGGTTGACCAATGAACTTCAAAATATTTTCCAGCTATTTTTTTTGGGCCACTTTTATACTAATTTTTTTTTCAACGCTCTACGATTATTGGGGCCTGAAATACAGCCGAGGAACATTCTTAATGGGACACCCTGTACGTAGAAAGGGTAACGAACATTTTATAATTTTGAACAAAAAACTGCACAGTTTAAAGCATAAACAAAATAACAACTTTTCGAATTCCTATAAAAACAGCACCGAACCCCATAAATTTCATCCTCGTATTCTTAACTTGTCCAATAGTGCTCTTTCTAACTAGGAAATACATCCTTTAAATATGGGCCTAAAGTTCAACTTACCACATTTTAATTCAAATTATGTTTCTGAACAACTTATAAGTGAAGCTGAAAGAATTCTAAAAACCAATGAACTTTACAAACCAGAGTGTGTGAGAGGGCAAATATCCTTTAAAATCAACAAATATTTAAAAGATAACAACATTGATCATCTTTATAATAAGAAAAATAACATAGTTTTAAAACAATTAAAAAATAAGATGGCCAAAGATTAGTTTTAACAAAAGCCGACAAGGGAAATTGTTATAATGAACAAACCAGATTATTTATCTAAGGTTACTCAGTTCCTAAATTCCAATAATTTTTGCAACTTACTAACAACCCTATGAATAAGTTTATAGCCCTATTAAAGTTTACTCTTAGACAAAGCCAGTTGACTCTTGATTATTTTTCCATATCCGAAAGAAAACTCATTCCCATGAATCCCTCCACTCCTCTCCTTTACTGCCTACCGAAAATACGTAAAGCTAACTACCCTGTTCGTCCAGTAGTTGCTACATGAATTCTCCTACTTCCAGACTTTCTTCTTCAAACTTCAACAATCCTTTTTCTATAAAAAATTCTTTTGAATTAACTTAACATTTATTTCCTATCCAGATACCACCCCAATCCAGGCTTATCTCTTTTGATGTTACTAACTTGTTTCCGAGCATACCTTCGAGTGATTGCATTTCAATACTCAGAGAATTACTTTATACTAACACTAATTTACCCAGTCATTTCATTTTGGATTTGTGTTCTCTAGTCAATTGTGTGCTCCTTCAAAACTTTTTTCAATTTGACAATAATTTTTTCGAACAAAAAACTGGATTAGTAATGGGCTCTAATTTGTCACCTTTTTTAGCCGAACTGTTTATGTATAAACTAGAACAACACATTTCGGAACACCATTTATTTAAAAAACATGGGTTCGCTACGTAGACGACATTTTTACTATTTTTAATGGAACCAAAGACGACCTAAAAAACTTTGTTGATTTCATTAATTCTGTTCATTTCAACATACAGTTTACCTATGAGTTAGAGAAAGAATCAAGTTTGCCATTTTTAGACCTTTTAATTACTAATCACAATAACCATTTTAAATTTCAAATTAACCTACAGCCACAGATACAGTAATACCCTTTACCTCTAATCATCCCTTTAGCGAAAAATTTACCGCTTTTAATTGTTTTTTTCATAGATTGTTCAATATTCCACTAAACGATATTAATTTCAAAAAATAATATAATATAATTTTACAAATCGCTCGAAACAATGGATATCCTATAAATGTTATTAAGAAGCTATACAACAAACATTTTTTCAAAAGACTTAATAAACCATTCCTTAGTAAACCCAACACCCTCGGATCTTATCGATCTATTATTTACTTTGGCAACGTCTCTTCTAGTGTTGCACAGTGTTTTAAGTCCAATGAATTTGTCACTAAACCTAATATTTGTTTTAAAACCAAAAACAACTTGGCAAAACATTTAGTAAACACTAAAGATAAAATACCGATAACACACCGATCTGGAGTTTACAAGTTAACTTGTTCCGACCCATTATGTGATATCTGTTATGTCGGCCAAAGCGGAAGGAAAATTGAAGTCAGAGTCAACGAACATTTAAGACTTATCACGCGAAATAAAAATACTTTTATTAACAATACCAATTGTCCTTTTGCGAACCACATATTAGAGTCTGGGCATAATTTTGATCCGGGACCTAACACTGAGGTTCTGCATGTCTGTGAGAAAGGGTTACAATTGGAACTGTTAGAAGCATTTGAAATAAATACGTATAATAAATATAATAAATAAGTATAACAAAAAGGCATAAGCATAATATAAACATTTAATAAAACATTTAAGCATAATAAATAAGTATAAATATAACAAAAAAGCGTAAATAATAAATAATTTACGCTTTTTTGATTCAATTAGCCCTAGAAAATAACTTTTACCTTTATTGTTTTTAACTCTTTCATCTTATAACATTTGTATTAATCAAAATTTAAAATCTTTTCTTTAACGTAACGCTAATATACAATATTTCCTTATAGTACCTTCTTTTAATATGTAGAAATGTGTATCGTCCTAAGTATACATTTTATATTTTGAATCATAGATGTCCTTATTGTACTATGTTTTTAATTTTAATTCTTTTATTTGTTGTTGTTTTTATTCCCGATAACAGGTAATTTTTGTTCTATTTGGTGAACGTATATGTTTTTTGTAATGTTCTGGTAAGTTCTAAATCTGTATTGTTATAGCGAATAAGCTATTTTTTAAAACTGTCTTGAATTACCTGTATTTTATTTTAGTATCTGATGATGGCTGTTTACACAGCCGAAATGCATAATACATTTACCTAAGTGACCTACATGCATTTTTCTTGGAGATAAAGACTTCCCCTATTTGTAATCTTTATATACACATTCTCCTACAAAATATGGACTTCTATTCAACTATTTATCTTTTCTCTACTGTTATAAAAATGTGAGACAGATTAGTAAATTCAACGAATAAATTTATTTCCCCAATAATAAAAAAAAAAATTATTTAACACACTGGTTAAAAAGACTTATAAATGATCTGACACTTTAATTTTGATATGTCTGTGTAAACGTCCACCCGAATCACTTTTTATTTCCACATTCAAAGCCTTGCTATATTGTTTTTGATGGGCCACCCTGTATATATATATTAGGTAATCCCAAAGATAAA